>NC_090646.1:256436040-256736040 GCF_040937935.1 Hyperolius riggenbachi | reverse complement strand
GCTTTGAAAAGTAGCTTCAAAAAACGCTAAGCGTTTGCGATTACGCTAGTGCTTTTAGGTGTGCACTGGTCCTATGTGGCATTCAGAGTTGCCCTGTAGGGATGCGACCTAGCGATCTACAGTATTCCCAACAAAGTATATGCAGTGCGCTACTGCCAAACAAACACGTGAACAGTGACAGGGAAGCATACTTTTCATTGACTGCACGCTTCACTGTATGTGACGCAATACTTGTATAATGTGCAATGCAACTTTTCCCCTTCATTGTGTTGCGTTCCTGTTTTTACAGGGAACACAAGACAGCTTCCACTGTGAACCAAACCTACAGTGTTATCTCCCTTTTCAACCTCCCTACATGTGAAACCATAGCTTTCAACTGACCCTTTTTGGAGGGACAGTCCCGCTTTGGGAACCAAATCCCTCCATCGCTCTTTCTTCGTCATAAGTTCATCTTTCAGGACTAATGTAGAGATATATGTAGATATATGTGTTTTTGTATTTAAAAAAATATGTTTGACTCCAAACTTTATTCCCAGTTGGCACAGTTCACACTGGACGGATTAAAAACGGATCCGTGTAAATACTGATCTGTGAAACGGAATCAGTTTTTATTTGGCATCAGTTTTTCATCGGTTCCATTAGCGAGTGGTCAATGTGACACATCCGTCACTCTGAAATTATCGCAGCATCCCCAAACTTGAAGTCCGGTCGGCGGAACGCGCTGAACGGATCAATTCTAACAAAGCAATGTGAACTGTCCATAGGTTTACATTGGATCCATTCGCATCTGATAGGATCCCTCTGCTAAACGGATCATTTCAGCTGCCTAGGGCTCTTCCAGACGAACGGCTAAACAGCACGTTTAGCCGCCGACTGCCAGGGTCAAGCGCCAATCGGTTGCACAATAATGCAACTGAATGGGAGCGTTAGTAACCTCAAGAGTGTCAGCGGTTGACACGTGGTGCGGCTACTGCCAGGAAAAAATCTACATGAAGCGTTTAGGGGACGGCTATTGCCAGCTTGAATGCACATGCAGTTGGTGGCGTGAGGGCTTGTTCACACCTAGGGCGTTTTTGCCTTTTTTTAAGTGCCAGCGATTTTCAAAATCACCCTAAGGGCTGGAACCCACTAGAGCGATTTTTTGGGAGGTTTGCAAAACGCTAGCGATCCTAAATGCTCGGCTAATGTTAATGGATGGGCCAAATTCCACTGGAGCGATTGCGATGACCAAAATTGCAAATGCAGGACACGCAGCATTTTTGAGGGTTAGCGTTTTGCGTTAGCGTTTCTGCAATGTAAAGTATATAAACAATGGCGTAATCGCTTGTCAAAACCTACACAGAGCGATTTGCTAGTGTTTTTAAATTACTGCACACTGTAAAAAAATGAAAATTAAATGAAAGGACCAATCAGAATTTAAATTGGTAACCACAAATCGCTACACATTTGCTGGCAAAAAGCTGACACTTTTTAAAATCGCTACAAAAATTGCCAGAAAACGCTCATGAAATTGCTTACAAAACGCTCATTAAAAATGTTAGCAATTGAAATAGCGATTTACGATTTGTAGTGGGTTCCAGGCCGAAAAGCACTTGTGCAATGATTCCCTATGAAAGTGATCACATCTGAGCGGTTCGATTCTGATCCGCTCACCAAAGTGCTGCCTGCAGGGGCGTAGCAATCGCAATCGCCATAGCAGTCATAGCAACTGCTATGGGGCCCTGAAGCAAAGGGGGCCCAAGCAGTAATGGGTTCACTATTTATTTTTCTGTTTTTCTCCACCCTCTAATTTAATCTCAGTGCCCATAGACTGTTTGCAGTGTACATAGCATAGGAATGTACATTGGCTAGTTAACTTATATCCCTTTGCATATAGGTGCAAGTGGCATTGCTATCAAATGAATAGGTCTGATGGCCCCATCAAAATTCTGCTATGGGGCCCCATAATCTTAATTATAATTGTATAGCGAGTGCTTTCATTAATACATTGGGCTTGATTCACAAAGCTGTGCTAACTGTTAGCACGCTGGTGAAAAGCCCATTATCACGCCTAAACTCAGTTTAGGCATGATAAAATAAACTCGCACGTAAAGTTTTACGCGCACAAAGTTTACCCGTGCAACGCCATCAACCCTATGCGACGTTTCGTGCGCACCGGACATTGCATGCGCAAAACTTTGTGCATTTTTCCCTCAAAGCGGTGCTAACCTACTTAGTGCAATGCTTATCACGCCCAAAAGTCTTTAGGCGTGCTAATTGGCTTAGCAACGCTTTGTGAATCAAGCATTGTATTTATTCATTTCCGGGTGAACGAGTTCTCTTCCTGACTGACGGCAAGAAGTGAAAAAAACAAAACCACTCTGCAAAAGCGCTTAGAAAAGCGCTTTATAAAAAAAATCACAGCGCGCAGGCTAAAAAAAAATGTGTAAAAAATCGAAAAACGCTGGTGTCAGCGGTTTTGATTTTAGATGTGAACAAAGCCCAAGTGCTGGACTGCACAGAAACAGGAGTGGCTGACAAGCAGTAAAGTGTGCTGCTGTCAGCTGTTTGTGTAAAAGAGCCCTACATTGATCTGTTTCTTATTTTCAATGGTAATATGAAGGAAAAGTGGCAGGGAATGCTCAAACCAGGAAAGAGTCAGAACGATCATGGTTACAGTATGCAGATGTATTTATATGTTTCTGACATTTTAGGCATGATGCAGGAAACCGCAGTAATATTGCCATGCAGACATCGCACAGAAATATTACCCTTACTAATGGCACTGCGTACCGGTACCGTGAGTTATGCTATTAGCGAAACCTGTGGTACTTGACTACCATGACCATTGCTATATTACTCACGAGACACGTGACACGTGACAGTGACCAATGGTCACGCTAGTAGAGTATTGTGGATTGTGTTTATAGTGTAACTCGCGGTATACAATGCCGCTAGTAAGGGCAACATTGCTGTGGGATGTCTGTGCACGGCAATATTACCGCGGTATCCTGCATCAGCCCCTTTGACCCCTTAACACATTCAGGTTTGTCCATATTTGATGCTTTTAACTAAAATATATTTGGCATTCTTGTATAACACAGAGAGAATCTGATTATTGGTGATCTGCAGTATCACCAAGAATACAGATATATACCCGATTATTGATGATCTGCAGAATCACCAATAATACAAGTATAACTAACCTCTGGACACCTATATAGTGTGAGTGTTTGGTGCAACAGTAAGGACTTTGAGTGGGACCACCCAAGGAGCAGGTGGTCCTTGGCAGTATGAGAGATACCTCCCTCTGGGAAGTGTGAAGACAGCCTGAGATTTCCAAAGGGGTGGAGCCCCAGGCTGAATGGCAGGAAGGTCTAGTGGCTAAGTGACACCTAGAAGGTGGGCGTCACAAGCAGGACTGGAGACTAATCTCTCAATGGAGAGGGATAGCTCGCAAGGTTGGGCAGGCCAGGTCGGAAACACACGGGCAGATAAGGTACTGAGACAGAGGGCTGATTCGGTAACCAGGGACAGGCAGGGTTGGCAACAGGTAATCAGATATGCGTAGATACCGAATCAGAAAGCAGAAGGATAGTCAGGAAAGCAATAGGTCATAACAGATATCAACAATGCCTAGTCTTGCATGTGAGGTTCGTGGTCTCAACACCCTGGAACTAGTCTTAGGTATAACACGATGGTAACACAGTATCCCTAGTCTTGGGTGTGAGGTCCGTGGTCTCAACACCCTGGAACTAGTCTGAAGTATAACACAATAGTAACACAGAGTCCCTAGTCTTGGGTGTGAGGTCCGTGGTCTCAACACCCTGGAACTAGTCTGAAGTATAACACAATAGTAACACAGAGTCCCTAGTCTTGGGTGTGAGGTCCGTGGTCTCAATGCCCTGGAACTAGTCTGAAGTATAACACAATAGTAACACAGAAGTAATCTGGCTCAGTGTGAATTCCCAGGCCCCCCTGGTTCTAACACACTGTAGGATCTGACTATGGTCTGAGTGCTTCCACGTAAGTGTTTGCAACGGCAGACAACCTGAGACTGACCAGCAATAACTATATATAGAGCGGCGCTCCCCGGCGCCACCCATCGCTGATCAACCAATGGCCACTCGCTCTGAGATCAGCTGACCAACGTGGTCAGCTGATCCCTCCTCGTTTGTCATAAAGGTTCTGCCTCTCAGCGCGCGCGTATTCCTCAATCTGTGTGCACCAACAGGCCCAGCCACACCAGACGCACGCCGCCGCGTGCAAACCGCCGAGCTGGACGCGGAACATTTCGCGCGGCGGCTTCTCCGCAATCTATTACACTAATACTATGTTCCTTATATTCACCGTGGAGCTGCCATGAAAAGTAATTTCGTTGTGTTACACAATGGCAATAAAGTGCTTGAATCTTGAATCTATGTATCTTTTTTTAACCCTCAAACTTACTGTAATAGGGGTATGCACATACCACATATTGAGAATATAGCTAAAGTAAACCTGAGACGAAGGGGCGGGGGGGTTTACATACCTGGGGCTTCCTCCAGCCCCCTCCAGGCTTATCATTCCCTCTCCATCCTCCTCTGCTCCTGGTTCGCCATTCTCCCCGCCTCCTGGTTCTTCTTCAATTGGCCCCGGAAAGTCCTCCGGTCTGGGGCCAACTGCGCATGTGTGGGCTGGATGTGGCCCGCACACGAGCCCACGTCGCTCCCCTGTCACACTCCTATAGGAAGTAGTACTGTACAGGCTCAGGACGTTGAGAGCGTTCAGTGCCAGCATAGTACTACTGTGCAGGTGCAGAATGCTCTCGGCCACGGGAGCATGACGTGGGGAGCGAGTGCAGCCAGACTGTGCCTGCACCAACTGGTCCCGGCTGGACGACTTCCTGGGGCCGATTGCGGAACATCCAGGAGGACATCGAGGGAGCAATATTCCTAGAGGGGGCTGGAGAAAGCCCCAGGTATGTATCATTTTTTTCTCCTGCCCCATCTCAGGTATTCTTTAAGTCATAGTTGTCACGGAACAGCCGTGAGAAACGCAGGTGAATCTGGAATATTCGCCATCGATTTTCTGATCGCTTCCTGGTTAGACTTGTGCAGCGATCGGAAAATGACATTCCTTCATTTAAAAGACAGGTTTTTTTCTTTCCCTTGTACCAACTGGCAGGAAGCCTGGTGCCTGTGACTTGTTAATTAGCCAGAGGTGTAAAACTCAAAGTTTGTGCAAGCTGATCTCACACTCAGATGTTAATTAACAAGCCAAAAGTCTTTTCAGAGCCAAGGGAGCTAGTCCCAGCATGAAGGCAGACTTGCCAGAGCCATTCAGCCAGATTAAGAAGTACATGGAGTTATGCTTTTTAGCACGTTTTAGGAATACCATTCATAGGAGAGATGTGAAAGTTATCTCATTCTGCTGGTCCGGATCTTGTGAATATTTTGATATTAAATTGGGGCCACTGATATAACCAGAACCCGAGGTATTCCACTATTTCGTAACCGGGCATGCAAACGCGCCCAAGTTTGGTATCATATGAACTGGCATATTCTGAGGAATATGAATCTGTGATGGTCATGTGTGTATGGAAAGCGTAAGCCGAGCTATGACAAATGTCATATTTGGTGGGCTTGGGAAACCCACCCAGGAGATTAACCGCCCCCTGTCCAGCCCCTGGGCTGGACCTGAGACTCCACCCAAAGATGTACATTATTCAAAAGTGTCTGCGAGGGTCTCCTCCCTCAGTCCTCCTGTGTACCATCACCTGATCAAGCAAGCCAGAGCACCATGTGGCTGGCGGCCATTCTCCTGAACTGAAACAAGGGACATTTCTCGTGTGCTCAGATTTTCCCAGAAGGACATATTTCCACGAACTCTAAGTATTTTCTCCATTTTTATTTTCTATATTTTGTTATCATTTGTCTCTATAATTGTTGATTTTAACGATTTTCTGTATATATTAATTAATGTTGCATATTTAATAAACGACGCTAAAACGTCCTTTATTTATTCAGCTACCCTGCTATTCAGCCGCACAAACTGAACCTGGCCTCTGAAGAGTCGCTACTATTGTCGCTAGATAGACAGAATAGAGTGTGTTTAACCGTTTTTATTTGCAGGTCTAGACTCAGCCAGTCAGTGGGCTCCTCTGTCCCATGGTAACAGAGGTGGTGGCAGTTATACACTGAAATAGTGTGTAAAGTGTATTACCGTAACTCACAGGCTCCCTTCTAGTCGGTCGGCTGCCAAAATTCCAGCGGTTTCTGCGCACCAATTGCGACCACAGCTTGCATGGTCTGTGTGCTGAAACCGATCGGAAGGAATTTTGTGGTCCGGACACTAGGGGTCCTGTGACAATAGTAACACAAAAAAACATTGGAAAGCTGAAAACACACCACAGATGGATTTGAAATGCTTGAATATCTTCAGGTGGGGGCAAGGGGGGGGGGGGGGGGGGTGTTACACTGGGACATGGAGGAAACTCTTAAAGGGCAACTGTAGTGATGAGAGGGATATGGAGGCTGCCATTTTTATTTTATTTTAAGCAATACTAGTTGCCTGGCTGTCCTGGTGATCCTTTGCTTCTAATACTTTTAGCCAGACCCTGAACAAGCATGCAGCAGATCAGGTGTTTCTGACATTATTGTCAGATCTGACAAGATCTTCTGCATGCTTGTTTCTGGTGTGATTCAGACACTACTGCAGCCAAATAAATCTGCAGGGCTGCCAGGTAACTAGTATTGTTTAAAATGAAATAAAAAATGGCAGCCTCCATATTCTTCTCACTACAGTTGTCCTTTAAGCTAGCTACACACACTAAATGACTCTCCGTTGAGATGGACCATGTCAGCCCAAGAATCTAGAATGTGCTGTGGGTGTCCCCCAACATCAAATAAAGATGTAGTATTCCAGATCTTTAGGGCTTTTTTATACAGTAAATCACAATGCACAGTTGCAAACGCAGTGTGATTTCTTTGCAATTTTACCATGCGATTTTTCTGCGATTAGGTGTTGCGATTTTCTTTCGGTGCTAGCAACACACGAGAAAGGCAAAATAAATGCTGTTAGCAATCAGGCAAAAATTGCAATTGGATCGCATTAGTATAAAGGGTTTTTTTTTAATTTGAAGATGTCCTTGCTCTTTGCAATTTGCATGCCATCGCAAATGAATTACATCTAGTATAAAAGGAGCCCTTAGTGACAGTCACAGTAACCAATACACGGGCCCATCATTACCCTCATCACCCCACCTGTCCTAAGCTGCTCTTTTATGTACTGTACCGTTGTCCCTCCTCTGCTCTCCATAGCAACAGATGCATTTATGTCAAATAATTTATACATGGCAAATTTTAATATATCTCATAAAAACACGGGTCTTCCCAAACCAGGGCTTTAACGGAACCTTGAGCTGCGTATTAAAAAAGAAAAACTGACCTACCTGGGGCTTCCTCCAGCCCACCGTAGCCCGCGAGGTCCCAGCATCCTCCCAGTTCCCTCTGCTGTCCCGCTGGAAAATGCTGTAGTCATACGTGTTCACCTCCACTACATAGCCGACGCGTCATCACAACAGCAATCGTAAGAGCCCTGCGCATGTGCTGTTCTCTAAAGACTGAACTGCACATGCATAGGGCTCTTCCGGCGGCCGTCGTGATGACGGCTACGTAGTGAGGGCGGGCATGCGCGTCTTCACCCGAAGTTAGTGCATTACCGGAGCTAGCGGGACAGCAGAGGGGGCCAGGTGGATGCCAGGGACCTTGAGGGCTATGGCGGGCTGGTGGAAGCCCTTTTTTTTAAATACACAGCTCATGGTCCCTATAAAGTGACCCCAAGCTGTGTCAAAAACAATAAAACAAAAAGCATACTACCTGATCGGTGGTGGGGAGGGGGGCTAGCTGAATCACAGGGGTGTAACTACAAATCATGCCCCCCCCCCCCACTGCAATACTTTGATGGGGTCCCCTTAATGTTCGCAACCTTTGCCTTGCTGCCCCTCGGCGACCCTCACAGTTTGGGGTCCATCTTGCAAGGGTCATAAAACAAGTATGGCCTTTAGGATCTTCACACCCATAACAAGTGTAGCCACAAAAAATAATTGTATCTTACCTCCTAATTCTAAAAATGACTTTTAGATATCCCCCAGTTTTATGTTATGGTTAAAAACTTTAAAAAAAAATAGATTTATTGTTTTGTCTCAGCTCAATTAAACAGTATGTCCATTATCTCTGAGTGCTAAAATATATGAACTATTGACATTTTTATCCATCCTCTACTCTCAGAAGCTCAGTTCTCTGCCAGGAAAGATGCAATTCATTATCAGTGAAGGAAGCTATAGTGGACTGGGTCCTGACTGGAGAAAAATGGTCAGTTCCATAACTGAGTATTTACTATTTCAGGCAGAGAAAGAAGAAAAGCATCACAGCATATTTATTTATGTGCTTGGCACTGTACATACAAATGATATCTCATCATGTTACATTACATGTCACTTAAAGCGGACCCACACCAAACATTTTCTTAAATTCAAAATATTTAGTTGCACCACTCTGACACATATAAAGATAAATAAACACTCCTTCAAGCCTATGAACATTTCAGTGCATGCTTTTCATCCTTCTCTTTTCATAAATAAGGTTATACAGGTGGCAGCCATTACTTCTGAGCTTAGTAGGAGGTTTTAGAATAGATCATGGTTAGTTTGTCATCAGCTACCCTCCCTCACAGGGGCGTCTTCTATGTGAAATCTCACACAAGCTGAGATCACCTCCCCTGTGACATCATCAGTAGCAGCCTGTGTTTTGTTTTTTATCTCCTCCACCAGTCTGCCGGATTCTGTCCCGGCAATATGAAAGAAAGGGAGGGGTTCCTCCAATAAATGTAAAATATTTTATATTTGTCATCATGCAGCTGAAAAAAAGGCTGCTATTTATTATTATAAGTTAGAAAATAGATTTTATTTCTGAAATCTTGTATTTTTAATTTGTGTCGACTTTAGGCCTACCTTTACAGTATACCAGAGCCGAAAACATAAGGAGAAATGGGCAGGCATGTCTGGGGAGCTGTCCTGAAAGCCTCATCCCCCCCCCCCCCCCCCCCCAAGCAGCCTCTTCCGGGTTGCCGGAGTCAGACTTCACTGCACCTGCGCTGGCCTGGCTATGCATGTCTTACAGTGCCTTACCGCAGCCGGTTGTCCTTTAATAATAAAAACATATTTCCCTAATTTCACATTATTATGTAGTACTTAAACTATGTAAGTAAGATATGGTTTTCAGCTGATAAAAATGTTATGCAAATTTTATGTACTGTACCTATTGCTATCTGTATCACATCTTTCATCCATTTTTGATGCACTGCAATAATCCATCAAATTCCACATGAAATACTGCTGCATAGTTCGCTAAAATATTGAGTGAAATACCCCATGAGGTAAAAATCTTTGTGAATTGTCATGCATTTTTTTTGTAAATTACCAAACTTTTAAAGTTATTCCGTACATTTCCACATGGTGGCACCAAAGAGCACATAGTCCCATTTTTCACTGTGCTATAATGGTGTCACTTTCCCTAAGGTTGCATCAGTTACGGAGTAAGACACAGAGAAATATATGTTTGACACATTTGTTCTAGTATCACTGTAAGCTTGGTAAGTATAGAAAGGCCCTTGTTTCACTGCCACATATTTCCATAATGAACACTCTAGTTTAGTTATGTGTCACAATGTTAGGAGACATAGATTAGGTAATGATACAAAATTATCTCTGCAGCAGTAGACAAGAGCTCTTTTCAAAAGAAAGCAAAACCTGCCTTTACAGCACGCCTGACGTGATTAACCTCCCTGGCGGTGCATTTCTGACTTGAATTATGAGTCAAAAGTGGTATATTTTTTCAAGAATTTTAGGCCTCCAATTTTTAAGTCATAACTCACCAAAATATGTCAGAGTAAAAGTCTGGTAGACATTCTGCATATAAATAAAAAACTAGAACACACATTTGTTGAACTAATTAAATTTATGAATAAACTTAAAAAATTGTGAAACTGTACAAATAAGGCAGGCAGAGAGTAGTCAAAATCCAGGCAGAAGTTGGAGCAGGTGGCAAGCAGAGAGTAGTCAAAATCCAGGCAGAAGTCGGAGCAGGTGGCAAGCTGAGAGTAGTCAAAATCCAGGCAGAAGTCGGAGCAGGTGGCAAGCAGAGAGTAGTCAAAATCCAGGCAGACGTCAGTGCAGGCAGCAAGCAGAGAGTAGTCAAAATCCAGGCAGACGTCAGTGCAGGCGGCAGGCAGAGAGTAGTCAAAATCCAGGCCGAGGTTGGTGCAGGCAGCAGTATATATATATATATATATATATATATATATATATATATATATATATATATATATATATATATATATATATATACAGTGGGATGCAAAAGTTTGGGCAACCTTGTTAATCATTATGATTTTCCTGTATAAATCATTGGTTGTTACGATTAAAAATGTCAGTTAAATATATCATATAGGAGACACACACAGTGATATTTGAGAAGTGAAATGAAGTTTATTGGATTTACAGAAAGTGTGCAATAATTGTTTAAATAAAATTAGGCAGGTGCATAAATGTGGTCATTTTATTGATTCCAAAACCTTTAGAACTAATTAGTGGAACTTAAATTGGCTTGGTAAGCTCAGTGACCTCTGATCTACATACACAGGTGAATCCAATTATGATAAAGAGTATTTAAGGGGGTCTATTGTAAGTTTCCCTCCTCTTTTAATTTTCTCTGAAGAGTAGCAACATGGGGGTCTCAAAACAACTCTCAAATGACCTAAAGACAAAGATTGTTCACCATCATGGTTTAGGGGAAGGATACAGAAATCTGTCTCAGAGATTTCAGCTGTCTGTTTCCACAGTTAGGAACATATTGTGGAAATGGAAGACCAACACAGCATTCCAAGAAAAACACCTGCTACCTACAGTAAAATATAGTGGTGGTTCCATCATGATGTGGGGCTGTGTGAACAGTGCAGGGACTGGGAAATTTTACATAGTTATTTTGGTTGAAAAAAGACATACGTCCATAGAGTTCAACCAGTATAAAGTACAACACCAGCCTGCTCCCTCACATATCCCTGTTGATCCAGAGGAAGGTGAAAAAACCCTTACAAGGCATGGTCCAATTAGCCCCTAAAGGGAAAAATTCCTTCCCGACTCCAGATGGCAATCAGATAAAATCCCTGGATCAACATCATTAGGCATTACCTAGTAATTGTAGCCATGGATGTCTTTCAACGCAAGGAAAGCATCTAAGCCCCCTTTAAATGCAGGTATAGAGTTTGCCATAACGACTTCCTGTGGCAATGCATTTCACATCTTAATCACTCTTACTGTAAAGAACCCTTTCCTAAATAAATGGCTAAAACGTTTTTCCTCCATGCGCAGATCATGTCCTCTAGTCCTTTGAGAAGGCCTAGGGACAAAAAGCTCATCTGCCAAGCTATTATATTGCCCTCTGATGTATTTATACATGTTAATTAGATCCCCTCTAAGGCGTCTTTTCTCTAGACTAAATAAACCCAGTTTATCTAACCTTTCTTGATAAGTGAGACCTTCCCTCCCACGTATCAATTTTGTTGCTCGTCTCTGCACCTGCTCTAAAACTGCAATATCTTTTTTGTAATGTGGTGCCCAGAACTGAATTCCATATTCCAGATGTGGCCTTACTAGTGAGTTAAACAGGGGCAATATTATGCTAGCATCTCGAGTTTTTATTTCCCTTTTAATGCATCCCAAAATTTTGTTAGCTTTAGCTGCAGCTGCTTGGCATTGAGTACGATTATTTAACTTGTTGTCAATGAGTACTCCTAAGTCCTTCTCCAAGTTTGATGTCCCCAACTGTATCCCATTTATTTTGTATGGTGCTAGACCATTAGTACGTCCAAAATGCATGACTTTACATTTGTCAACATTGAATTTCATCTGCCATGTATGTGCCCATATAGCCATCCTATCCAGATCCTGTTGCAATATGACACTATCTTCCTGAGAGTTGATGATTCTGCACAATTTTGTATCATCTGCAAAAATAGCAACATTGCTCACTACTGCATCTACTAGGTCATTAATAAATACATTGAAGAGCACTGGACCCAGAACAGACCCCTGTGGGACCCCACTGCTAACAGTCTCCCATTTTGAGTACGATCCATTGACCACAACTCTTTGTTTTCTGTCCATTAGCCAGTTCCCTATCCATGAACACAGACTCTTCCCCAGTCCTTGCATCCTCAACTTTTGCACCAGACTTTTGTGGGGAACAGTGTCGAAGGCCTTTGCAAAGTCCAAGTATAGCACATCTACAGCATTCCCAATATCCATATTAGCATTCACTACCTCATAAAAGCTGAGCATGTTAGTCAAACAGGACCTGTCTTTAGTAAACCCATGTTGATGCTGAGCAATAAGATTATTTTCTACTATGAAGTCATGTATAGGATCTCTTAGTAACCCCTCAAATAGTTTGCATACAACTGATGTTAAGCTTACAGGTCTATAATTTCCTGGATCAGATTTTTTGCCCTTGGGCTGTATGCCAATCCACTGGGACTGCCAGTTGCAAGAGAGTCACAAAAGATAAGATAAAGGGGTTTATCTATAACTGAACTTAATTCCCTTAGGACCCGAGGATGCATGCCATCCGGGCCAGGTGCCTTGTCTATTTTTAATTTATTTAGTCTTGCCTTCACTTCTTCCTGCGTTAAGTATTTAATATTACAGTTAGAAGATTGAGACTCTTCTGCCTCTGTAGTCTGCAACAGTGCTGTTTCTTTTGTGAAGACAGAAGCAAAGAAAGCATTTAATAACTCTGCCTTACCTTGGTCATCCACCATTGAGTTCCCACCCTCATCCTTTAGGAGTCCTATACAGTCAACCTTTCTTTTTTTAGAGTTAATGTACTTGTAAAACTTTTTTGGGTTAGATTTGATATCCTTAGCGATTTGTTTTTCAGCTTCAATCTTTGCCTGCCTAATTTCTTTTTTACAATTTTTATTGCACTCCTTATAATTGCTTAGTGCAGCCTCGGTCCCCTCCTGTTTTAAGACCTTATAGGCATTCTTTTTCCTCTTCATTTTATCTTTAACCTTTCTATTCATCCATAGAGGCCTTTTTTTATTCCTAGATATTTTGTTTCCATATGGGATATACATACTACAATATTGATTGAGTATAAGTTTAAAAGCTTGCCATTTCCCTTCAGTGTCTTCCCCTTGTAGTACATTATCCCAGTTCACCAAACTTAGTGCCTGCCTAATTTGATTGAACTTTGCTTTTCTAAAATTCATAGTTTTAGTGGTCCTGCTGCCCCGTGGCCTATCAGTCACCAGATCAAACGTTATCATGTTGTGATCACTATTTCCCAAATGTTCTTGAACCTGCACATTTGATACATTATCTGGTCTATTAGAAATGATCAGATCCAGTAACGCATTCCCCCTAGTTGGTTCAGTTACCATTTGAGTCAAGTAATTGTCCTGTAGTGCTGCCAGAAATCTGCTGCTTTTACCAGAATGGGTAGCCTCAATACTCCAGTCAATGTCTGGAAAGTTGAAGTCGCCCATAATTATGACCTCATTTTTACTTGCAGCTTTTTCAATCTGCTGTAGTAATCGCACTTCTGCAGCTTCATTAATAAGAGGTGGCCTGTGGCATACCCCAATAAGCAATTGGCAACTTTTATTTCCACCATGAATATTTACCCAAACGGACTCCACATCTTCGCAATCTTCCTCCATCTCATCGTTGAGGACAGCTGTAAGAGAATTCTTAACAAAGAGACAAACCCCTCCACCTTTTTTCCCTGTTCTATCCCTCCTAAACACATTGGGCCTGATTCACAAAGCGGTGCTAACAGTTAGCACGCTGGTGAAAAGCCCTTTATCACGCCTAAACTCAGTTTAGGCATGATAAGAAGAAACTCGCGCGAATTTTCCGCGCGCAAAGTCTTGCGCGCGCAAGCGCGTAGGCGCGCGCACCGCACCGCACTTCGCGCTCAGTGCCCATTAAGCCCTATGGGACTTTGCAAACGAAATCTTTGCGCGCGGGACTTTGCGCGCGATAATCAGCACAAAGCTCAGCGGTGCAAAGGTTATCATGCCTAAAGTCTTTTAGGCGTGATAACTGAGTTATCACCGCTTTGTGAATCAGGCTGATTGTATCCTTTTAAATTAGCTATCCAGTCATGGCTTTCATCCATCCATGTCTCGGTTATTCCCACAATGTCATAGCCTTTGTCATTCAGAATGAACTCTAGTTCGTCTATTTTATTTGCAAGGCTCCGAGCATTGGTTACCATGCACTTTATATTTTTACCAAAGTTGAGAGACGCATGGATTCCACTCAGTATCAGCAGATTCTGGAGACCAATGTCCAGGAATCAGTGACAAAGCTGAAGCTGTGCCGGGGCCGGATCTTTCAACAAGACAACGACCCTAAACACTGCTTATTATATTATTATTGATTTATAAGGCGCCAACATATTCCGTGGCGCTGTATAAAGTAAGAAACAAACATGGGGTACATAATACAGACAATGGTGTACACTAATATACAAGATACATAATTAGTGACAATATACAAAAAATGATAGAGCATACAGAATACAAAATACAGAATTGGTAATGACAGTGATAAAAGTAACATGATGAATAAAATGTATAATGATTCCCAAGACATAAAAGGGGGAGAGAGCCCATCCCTTGCGAGCTTACAGTCTAAAGGAAATGGGGGGAAACAAGAGGAGGGGTAGTATACGATAAAATATATAAAGGCAGTGTGTTTTAGGATACCTAGTAGGAGTGCAATTTGGTCTTAAGACAAAGGGAAGTGGCTTAAGGTATCGCATATGCTTGTCGGAACAAATTCGTTTTTAGAGAGCGTTTAAAGGTAACAAAGGTTGGCGAGTGACGGAGGTGTTGTGGGAGGGCATTCCAGAGAAGGGGTGAAGTGCATGCAAAATCTTGTAAACGTGAATGTGAGGAGGTGATTCTAGAGGAGGACAACAGAACAGAAGATCGTGTGCAGATCTGAGATTGCGATTGGGTTTGTATCTGGAAATTAGTGAGGATATGTACCGGGGAGAGAGATTGTGGAGAGCTTTGTAGGTTAGGGTTAGGAGTTTGAACTGGATATTCTGGTTAATTGGCAGCCAGTGAAGAGCTTGACAGAGAGGGTCAGCAAAGGAAGATCGAGAAGAAAGATGAATGAGAGTTCATACGTGCATTGAGACAGCAGTCTTTGTTTTTTTGAACTGAGTTCAGTACCGACTGGAGCGGGGCCAGTCTGTTAGAAGGTAGTCCACAAAGTAGTATGTTGTAGTAGTCCAGACAAGAAATTATAAGAGTATGTATTAACATTTTGGTTGTGTCTTGAGTGAGAAAGGGACGGATGCGAGATATATTTTTGAGTTGGAGATGGCAGGAGCTGGTTATGGAGTTAAGATGAGGAGTAAAAGAGAGAGAAGAGTCGAATATTACCCCCAAGCACCGTGCTTTGGGAACTGAAGTTATGGGAGTGTTATTAACATTTATAGTTACTTCAGGCAGAGAGGTGGCCAGAGACGGTGGAAAAAGTATTAGTTCTGTTTTACTCATATTAAAGGTAGCGAGAGGACATGAAGGAGGATATAACAGACAAGCAGTCAGGAACACGTTTGAGGAGGGAGTTAAGGTCTGGGACCGAGAGGTACAGTTGTGTATCGTCTGCATACAGGTGGTATTGAAACCCGAATGAGTTGATTAAGTCACCAAGACCGTGCATGTAGATGGAAAAGAGGAGGGGACCAAGCAAAGAGCCTTGAGGAACCCCGACAGACAAAGCATGCTTAAAATTCACTAAGGCATTCATGCAGAGGAACAAGTACAACGTTCAGGAATGGCCATCTCAGTCCCCAGACCTGAATATATTTGAAAATCTGTGGTGTGAGTTAAGGGCTGTCCATGCTCGAAAGCCATCAAACCTGAATGAACTAGAGATGTTTTGTAAAGAAGAATGGTCCAAAATACCTTCAACCAGAATCCAGACTGTCATTGGAACCTACAGGAAGCATTTAGAGGCTGTCATTTCTGCAAAAGGAGGATGTCCTAAATGTTGATTTCATTTCTTTTTTGTGGTGCCCAAATTTATGCACCTGCCTAATTTTCTTTAAACAATTATTGCACACTTTCTGTAAATCCAATAAACTTCATTTCACTTCTCAAATATCACTGTGTGTGTCTCCTATATGATATATTTAACTGACATTTTTTATCGTAACAGACAACAATTTATACAGGAATATCATAACGATTAACAACGTAGCCCAAACTTTCGCATCCCACTGTATATGTATATACTTGTATATACACATATATATATATATATATACCGGAAGAATAGCGGGGACATGAGGATCTCGGCAGCCAAAGAAAAGGTAAGACAGCCGGGGGAAAAGCCTGGGTCCCGCTGTGCAGCACTGATCACGCCCAGGAACACTGCGGCTGTTTTTGCCAGCCCGACCTGAGCTCAGGCTTACCGCTCTCAGCTCAAAAAGCAGAGCCCAAGCACAGGTCGGGATTTCCGCCAGGGGGTTAAAAAAAAGCTAAACTTTAGATATTTGCCTCAGTAGTGCAAAGCCTCTGAATGTTCCAGGATCCTCCAACAGCCCATAATTCCAGTGCAGGGTCCCTCTTCATCTTCTGGCTGTACTCCTGGGTGTGGACAAGTGCATCTGGAATGGGCATTAGGGAGTTAGGTCTGTGCATGGCCACTGGTCAGTAGAATGAAGCACAGATTTTTTTACTCCATGCACCAGTGCTTAAAGAGGTACTGTCACAAAAATCTTAAAATTTAAAACACATACAAATTAGAAGTACATTTCTTCCAGAGTAAAATGAGCCATACATTACTTTTCTCCCATGTTGCTCTCACTTACAGTAGGTAGTAGTAATCTGACATTACCGACACGTTTTGGGTTAGTCCATCTCTTCATGGGGGATTCTCAGAATGGCCTTTATTCTTTATAAAGACATCCCCTGAAAAAGATTTATACATAGATGCTGGCCTGCCTCCCTGCTCACTGTACACTTCTTTGGCAGTTGGATGGAGCAACTGCCATTCACGAAGCGCTTTTAAAAATAAAGAAAACCCTGAGAACCCCCCATGAAAAGATGGGCTAGTCTAAAATCTGTCGGTAATGTCAGATTTCTACTACTTATTGTAAGTGACAGCAACATAGGAGAAAGGTAATTTATGGCTCATTTTACTCTGGAAGAAACGTACTTGTATATATTTTCATGTATTTAAAATTTTAAGATTTTCGTGGCAGATGTCCTTTAATTCTATTGGGCATTTATGCTGGCCACAGAAGTGATGGAAAAGATGTTTCAAGGGGTCTAACATCTGAGTTTTTGCATGGATGAGTGGGATAGATGCCAAAAGTCCTGGGGAAAAATTTAGATTTGACGCAAAGCAGCGTTTTAAGGGCAGAAATCACATTGCATGCTAAATTGGAGGCCTAAAGTGCTTTAAAACATCTTGCATGTGTATACATCAATCAGGGAGTGTAATTAGAGTACTGCTTCACTCCGACACACCAAACTCACTGTGTAACGCACCGCAAACAGCTGTTTGTGTTGTGACGGCCATGCTGGACTGGTGCGCACCAATGCCTGAGCGTGCTTTGCAGACCAGGTATCTATGGTCAGAAGGACCCTTGACCCAACGCTGTGTGCCAGAGATGTCACCACTTGCCTTTCAACATCATGGTGCAGTTTAGGTATCGCCTTTTTTGAGAAAAAATTGTGGCCTGGTATCTTTCACTGCGGTATGTGGCTTTGCTTTTGTGTGCTGCTTTTCCTCAGGTGGTCATCCCATTGCAGTTTGTGCTTTGTAATCATGTGCCTTCGTAAGGTAGTTGTCCCTTCGCGGGTCTTGTTCTTTCCACGGCTCAATTTTTGGTGGCAGAGAGTACAGATCGCATTGCTCTCATCTGAGGCAAACACACAAAAAAATTTCCACACCGCTGAGCCCTGGGGTGTTAGCACTTTGGTGGTGGCGGCCAACTGAGTGTTAAGTGGGGTGCCAGAATCAGAGCAGGAGGAGGAAGATTTGTCACGCTTTCATGCGGAAGCTGAGAAAGATGAGGTGTTCTGTGTTAAATAGTCAACTACGTCCTGACAATATTGGGGGTTGATGGCACATGCCTTCTTCTGTACTTTGATCGAGGGCCGCATGAAATCACAACAGCGCGACCTTGAACAGACCTGCCAGGTGGCCTGCCTCTGGCTCTGCCTTTAGTTTTGTCCATATTGGGGGGGATGAAGTGAAAGGTATGCACTGACTTGACCAATACAATGTACGGTTACACAGGTGCAGTGAACAGATATGCAGTTACTGCTGGTACAACAATGTGCGGTTACACAGGTGCAGTGAACAGGTTGCAGTGACTGGTATTACGAATGTGCAGCTGAATGTCACACACACACAGGTACCCTGAACAGGTGCAAAGACTGGTGGTATTAACAATGCGTGCGCTCACGTAGGTATAGGTAGGTAGGTGCACTGAACAGTGAACAGGTGCAGTGATTGGGATTACAAATGTGCAGCTGGCTGTCACACACACAGGTAGTCACTGAATGTGCTGGGCCTGGCAGTGGCACTTTAGGAATTAAGGTGCCAAAGGCCAGCTGTGACTGACTGACCGGGCTGTATATAATGCAAGTGGGCCACACACGGAAAAAAAAATAAGATCACAAGAACAACATTAGCTCTTAAAAGAGCTGTTGAGGGTTGCTTTTTTAGCAATAAGAATCAGCAAGGAGCAAGCTAACAAGCCTACAAGAGCCTAACTAAGCTTTCCCTATGTAAGTCTGCAGCAGCTCTCCCGTCTCTAATTACTGCAGGCACACGAGTGAATTGAATGTCTGACACTGCCTGCCTTTTATAAGGGGGGGGGGGGGGGGGGGCTCCAGGAGGGAGTGTAGCCTGATTGGCTACAATGTGCCTGATGATTGTGATGTAGAGGGTCAAAGTTGATCCTAATGATGCACTATGGGGGCGAACCGAACTTCCGCATAAGTTTGCAGTTCTCTGCGATCGAGAACCACGGAAGTTCGCCGGGAACCGATCGCCGGCAAACAGTTCAGGCCATCTCTCTGAATATGTTCATCTACAGTCACCCTTGCACACAGAAGAAAGCTGTTTGACCGGCATTAGTCGAATATTTTGTGACAAACACCCGTCAATCCCGTCTTATTATGCCACAGTTGCCATTCAAGTCTCATCCACTAGAGGCTCCTGAAGCCAAATACACTGTGAGCAAAGTAAGTGTTTAAAATTGGCACCCTGCCACCCAGAAGGCAGGGTGAGGCAGATTCAGGCGGAAGTCGGGGGCAGCACCCGCCTGACCGGGAAGGGGGGGGGGGGGGGCGAACTGGCCGATCAGCGATTGTGATTTATGATGTGAACAAGGCCTAAGAGCTGAAAGCTAATTAACTTTTGTGTTCGGACTGGATTGCTGGAAGGTAAGCTGTATGCTTTTGTGGTTCTGTTGTGACACTGTATATGAGTTAGTTATGATGCATTTGATATGAAATATAGTGAAGACCTCACATAAGTATAGAGCAGTGACTTATAACTGTGAGCAATGAGCATCTCCTTGGTAAAAGTGACATATTATCGCTATGGTTTAAACCATGTGTGGTCTGCCTAGACCCCTCCAACAGGGTGTGTTGGGGGGTACGTAAAGCACAATTTGGGTAAAGAGGAACCCCAGTGTGAATAAAATCCTCTGAAGCAGGTTGAACCCGCGTGATGCATTAAGCATACCTCCCAACTTTTTGAAATAAGAAAGAGGGACACTTGAGACACACCCCTAAACACGCACCCGACACACCCCAATTCACACATACCATAAAAATTTTATAGGAAAAATACGTTGTTTTATCATTTAAACCACACTTGTCTTTTCTATTATTAGTAGTTTTGTCTTCAAAATAACATTTGAAAATGAGAAAAATATCAATTTAAAGCATTGGAATGAAGTTTCGAGTCAATTAAACACATTTTGCAGTAGAAAAATACATTTATTTACAGAAATCTTCTCATCAGTCCCGAAAGAGGGACAAATGAGGAGCAAAGAGGGACAGAGAGACAGGGCTCCCAAAGAAGGACTGTCCCTCCAAAAGAGGGACACTTGGGAGCTATGCATTAAGGCTCTCTTGTGGTCTCCCCCTCAGCCATCCTGGTTCCTCCACGCCGGCTCTCATGTAAGTCTTTCTCTTCAATCTCTTTGCAGTGTTACTTTTCTTCCTGTGCCTCACTTTATTCCACAGCTACCTTTTTCTCCCTTTAGCTGTGCTCACATCAAAAAAACGACACTTACCATTTCTCTCATGGCTGTTTTTTCCCTTTATACTTCTTTCTCCCTTGGAAGTTTATACCTAACATTCACAAGCACATATATAATTGGGACTTTTTCAGATACACAGGTCATATTTTTGTAGGGGGCCATTTTGTTAAAAAAAACTTTTTGTATTCTCATACCTCTCTGTAAGGCTTGCATGTTGAATGTGTTTTCTTACCTGCAATATTATATACTATGTATTTTTGGTTGGAGGAACCTTGTATGTTTTTTGGCCTATTGTACTGTATGAATTTTACTCACATTTATTACCCTTTTTGGAGATACTACAGTTCACCTTTTTGGTGAATTTTTAATTGTTTTTAATGGTTCATGAAAATGCTCAATAAAGATTTTTGTTATACTTTTTGAATATACTTGTGCTGGTCTGGTGCTATTATAAGGGTACTTTCTTTTGCTTTTGAATGGCCCTAAAGTTAAAAAGATAATGGATGATAAGTCTGCAAGCAGGGATGCTCGGATGTGCTTCATCCACGAATTCGGCAATCCGCGTGGTTGCAAAAAAAAATCCGCATTCGGCCCCGCCGCATGCGGATTTTCGTCCGCGTCCACTCAACCACGCGGATTTTCTGCCGTGAATGGCGTAATCACGCGTGGATTCCCGCCCGGAGGCGGATTTTCTTTTAACGTTAATAACAAAGCCCCCATACATGCTACAATCCCCCAAATTGCATGGATTATCGAGGTGATAAGGGGCAACATAACTTCAACATAAAAAATTCCCCCCAATTTTTTTTTTTTTTAATGGCTTTTAAAGACAAATCACCACTGTAAATGGGGCTATTAATTGGTAATACGTGGTTTTAAAAAGGGATATACGCGTTAAGCAATCAAAGAGGTGAAGGCGAGTTCCAATGGCACTTGGCGGCGAAGGTACCGCTGGAGGAGGATGAGTGACTGACGCCAAAAAGGCCCCAGAGAGGTTTTTGTAATTTTTTTTTTTTTTCTTTTGCAGCAATTAGCAATGACATCGCAGCAGAGTTGTCAGTGGACACGGGCAGTGTGAACGCAGAGTGCAGTGGTGGTAGCGACTGAGTCAGGAGAAGGACTATGCGGGCGGTCAGTTCAGCAGCACAGAAGGACCATGGCAACATACTGGTGGTAGTAGTAGCAGCACAGCGTCATAGTGCTGGCCAAAAAATTAAATGCACCCGGTGACCCGGGCAGTGTGAACCCAGACAGAGTACATTGGTGGAAGCGAGTGAGTCAGGAGGAGGAGGACAATGCGGGCGGTCAATTCAGCAGCACAGAAGGACCATGGCAACATACTGGTGGTAGTAGTAGCAGCACAGCGTCATAGTGCTGGCCAAAAAATTAAATGCACCCGGTGACCCGGGCAGTGTGAACGCAGAAAGAGTACATTGGTGGAAGCGATTGAGTCAGGAGGAGGAGGACAATGCGGGCGGTCAGTTCAGCAGCACAAAACAGAAGGACCATGTAGCAGCACAGTGTCATAGTGCTGGCCAAAAAATTAAATGTACCCGGTGACCCGGGCAGTGATAACGCAGACAGAGTGCATTGGTGGTACCGTGGTAGCGACTGAGTCAGGAAGAGGAGGAGGACAAAGCGGGCGTTCAGTTCAGCAGCAGCAGCACAGAGGGACCATGGCAACATACTGGTGGTAGTAGTAGTAGCACAGTGTCATAGTGCTGGCCAAAAAATTAAATGCACCCGGTGACCCGGGCAGTGTGAACGCAGAGTGCAGCAGCGGGAAGCGACTGAGTCAGGAGGAGGAGGACAATGCGGGCGGTCAGTTCAGCAGCAGCAGCACAGAAGGACCATGCCAACATACTGGTGGTAGTAGAAGTAGCACAGTGTCATAGTGCTGGCCAAAAAATTAAATGTACCCGGTGACCCGGGCAGTGATAACGCAGACAGAGTGCATTGGTGGTACCGTGGTAGCGACTGAGTCAGGAGGAGGAGGAGGACAAAGCGGGCGTTCAGTTCAGCAGCAGCAGCAGCATCACAGAAGGACCATGGCAACATACTGGTGGTAGTAGTAGCAGCACAGCGTCATAGTGCTGGCCAAAAAATTAAATGCACCCGGTGACCCGGGCAGTGTGAGCGCAGAGTGCAGCAGCGGGAAGCGACTGAGTCAGGAGGAGGAGGACAATGCGGGCGGTCAGTTCAGCAGCAGCAGCACAGAAGGACCATGCCAACATACTGGTGGTAGTAGTAGTAGCACAGTATCATAGTGCTGGCCAAAAAATTAAATGCACCCGGTGACCCGGGCAGTGATAACGCAGACAGAGTGCATTGGTGGTACCGTGGTAGCGACTGAGTCAGGAGGAGGAGGAGGACAAAGCGGGAGTTCAGTTCAGCAGCAGCAGCAGCAGCAGCACAGAAGGACCATGGCAACATACTGGTGGTAGTAGTAGCAGCACAGCGTCATAGTGCTAGCCAAAAAATTAAATGCACCCGGTGACCCGGGCAGTGATAGCGCAGACAGAGTGCATTGGTGGTACCGTGGTAGCGACTGAGTCAGGAGGAGGAGGAGGACAAAGCGGGCGTTCAGTTCAGCAGCAGCAGCAGCAGCAGCAGCACAGAAGGACCATGGCAACATACTGGTGGTAGTAGTAGTAGCACAGCGTCATAGTGCTGGCCAAAAAATTAAATGCACCCAGTGACCCGGGCAGTGTGAACGCAGAGTGAAGTAGCGACTGAGTCAGGAGGACAAAGCGGGCGGTCAGTTCAGCAGCTCAGAAGGAGGACCATGGCAACTTACTGGTAGTAGTACCATAACACCAAAAAATTAACCAAGGTAGGCACTAGGCAGGTAGTAACTGTCTTTATAAAGGCAGGCATAGTTAACAACAGCACATGCAGCAGCCACTTCATGTCCCCCTGTGTCCGACAATAGGGGCCAGGAACTCACCTTCCACCCAAGCCTGGTTGATTTTCAGGAAGGTGAGTTTGTCCACAGAGGCGTGGGAGAGCCGAGAGCGCTTCTCTGTGACCACGCCACCGGCCGCACTAAAGCATCTCTCTGAGAGGACACTGGAAGGAGGGCAGGATAGGAGTTCCAGGGCGTACTGGGAAAGCTCGCTCCAGATGTCCAGTCTCTTGACCCAGTACTTCAAGGGGTCCACGGGGCTGTCGGTGTCATTGAGCCCGCTGGATGACCCCATATAGTCAGACACCATGGTGGTCAGTCGTTGCTTGTGCTGGTTGGTGGTGGATGCTGTGGCGGGCACCTCTGTTCTGGGCTGCTGCACTGCATACAGGCTCTTGCTTAGGCTCTTCAGGTCTCCGGGGCGCCAGTTGCTGCTGCTGCTGCTGGTGTTTGTTGTTGTGCTGCTAGTGGCAATGGCAGGCACCTCTTGCTGGCTTGGCAGAGCAGTTACAGTGGGGGTGGAAGGCTGGGGGAATGCTTCCAGTAGTCTGCGCACAAGGGCCTCCTTCAACTCCCTTGTGCGTTGCTCGGTGGTGGATGGCGTCATTAAGTCTCCCAGCTTCCCCTTCAGATGGGGATCAAGCATCAAGGTAATCCAGATGTCCTCCCTTGAACGCATCTGGATCACCCGGGGGTCCCTGCGAAGGCAGCGCAACATGTGCACAGCCATGGGAAACAAGTGGGCCCTGCCAGCAAGATCTTCCTCGTCCTCGCCATTGTCCCATAACGCATGCCTGTCCTCTTCCTGTGCCATGTCGTTGTCCTCCTCAAACCGCCATCCACGTACAACGCCTGCTGCACTCTGCTCCTCCTCCTCCTCCTCATTCAGGTTAGGGACCTCCAACTCTTCCACTACCTGCTGTGAGCCCTCCTCTGAGCTGGACTGTGCTGCCATCTGCTCCTGTTCTTCCAACTGCCTCAGGGCTTCATCCCCACGCTCAATTAAATTGTCCATTGCCTGCTCCAGTAGACAAACCAAGGGCACCCACTGGCACACAGAGGCCCGCTCCGCACTGACCATCTTGGTTGCCTCCAGGAAGGGACTCAGCACCAGGCATACTTGCTGCATCAGTGTCCACTGAGTGGCAGTAATCATGGGGACTTGCTGGTTGCTAGGGACACTTGGGTCTAGCATGTAGGCCCTAAGAGCCAGCCTGTGCTGACACCGCCGCTCCAACATGGCCAGAGTCGAATTCCAGCGAACTGGCATGTCGATGATCAGCCGGTGTTGTGGCCTTCCATACTGCTGCTGTAAGGTGGACAAGAGTGCAGAGGCAGTGGCTGACAGGCGGAAAAAGCGTACCACCGCCCGGGCATCCTGCAGCAGCTCGCTCATCCCCTGGTAGGTGCGCAAGAAGCGCTGCACCACAAGATTGAGCACGTGGGCCAAGCAGGGGATGTGCTGGAGGTTTCCCTGCTGCACTGCTGCCACCAGGTTGGCCCCGTTATCGGCTGCCACATACCCCACTTCCAGGCCTCTGGGGGTCAGCCACCTCTGCTCCTGCTTCCTGAGGGCGGCCAGGACGTTGGTGGCCGTAAGCCTCTCCTTCCCCAGGGTCACCAATTTTAAAAGGGCTTGGCAGTGCCGAGGCTTGGCGCTGCTGCTGCCGAGGCGGGCTTGCTTTCCGGGTGCAGAGGGAGTGTCATGACAGGACCCTTCTGCATCCCCCCCTGATCCCGCGTGGTGGCACCACTAGCTGGGCTGATGCGCTCTTGTCCTCCCTCCCTTCGATCGGTGTCACCCAGTGGGCCGTAAAAGACAGGTAGCGACCTGTCCCAAATCTGCTGCTCCACGAGTCCATGGTCACGTGGACCTGCTTGCCCACAGAGTAGTCCAGAGAACGGGCCACGTTTTCCACCGCAAACTTGTGGAGTGCTGGGATCGCGCTCCTGCTGAAATAGTGGCGACTGGGGACTTGCCACTCGGGGATGCCAAATTGGAGCAGCGTCCGCATGGCGCTCCCCTCCTGCACCAGGGAGTATGGAAGCAGCTGTGATGCCATGGCCCGGGCCAGCAAGCCATTTAGTTTGCGGATCCGCCTGTTGCTTGGAGGCAGAGGCTTGGTCAGACCCTGAAAGGTGTCGCTCAGCAGGGTCTGACGACGCTGGGATGCAGGGGAGACAGAGGAGAAAGACGAACACTGGCTGCCAGCCTCAATGTCTGTGTCCTGAGTAGCCGAGGTGGAAGAGCGCTTGCGTGCTACTACTGCTGTTGCTGTGGGGGATTCACGACCCTGAGGAAGGGATGATGCTGCTGCGCTGGTGGGCCTTCTGCTCTCAGGAACCCCTAACAGCAGTGCCTGCTTCCTCTTAAAGTCCGCATACTCGCGGCAGTGGCGGCTTCTCAGGTGGCCCTGGAGGGATGAGGTACCCATCTTGCTCAGACTTTTCCCACGGCTCAATCTTTTGCTGCATAACCTGCACACCGCATACCTTTTGTCATCAGTACATTCGTCAAAGCAATCCCACACTGGTGACTTTAATTTACTGCGGCCCCCACTAGCAGAGGGTGCAGCGGAACAATGTGTGGTAGTAGTTGCCGGGGGTTGCATGGTGGTGGTGCCGGCTGAAGCAGTGTCCTGTCTACTTCCTCCACGCCCACTGCTGCCGATGCCCCTGCCCCTGCCTGACATATGGCGATATCCTTGCCTAGGCCGAGGTGATTCGTCATCCTGCTCTGACTATTCTTCCACGGACTCAGCAGGCTGCACATAGTTAGGGTCCACAACGTCGTCATCATCAGCAGCATCATCATAATCCAGCTCTTCCTCTGACTCCCCCGCCTCCTGGCCCTCCTCTTCTGTCCCTACATCCCCAGACACAGACCCCTCTTCTTCATCACCAGAACTCAACAACGCTTGTGATTGTGGCCCGATCTCAATCTCTGCCACATCAGTCCCCAGTAAGTCCTGAGCTTCTTGCATCAGCAGGTTCCCAGATGCCGGACTGAGGGATAGAACTCTGTCATCCTGGGAGGGCTGCTGACCAGTAGGAGCTGGGGTGGATGTCACAACAAGCATGGGATGTTGGCTGCTGCTGCTGCTTGGAGTGGTGCTCACAGTAGAGGTCTGGGAGGAAGTCATGATGTCCATGAGTACGTCAGGTTCCATTTGCTCAACCACCACACGGGGACCAGAAACGTTAAAATATTTGGACAATGGCGTCCGCTGACTCGGCCCAGGCTTTGCTGCCCCCCTTTCTGCTGCATCACGACCACGTACAGCTGGGCATCCTCTCCCTGGACGTGGAGCAGTCCCAGAAGTGGCTGAGGCAATTGAACTCCCTTTCCTCTCACCCCGCGAAACCCTGCCAGACATGTTGCTAGTAATGAATCACTGGATGCAGTGGGCACAGTACAAGGTCACTGAAGGATGCAGTGGGCACAGCAGTGGGCACTGGATATACAACTAGGTCACTGAAGGATGCAGTGGGCACAGTACAAGGTCACTGAAGGATGCAGTGGGCACAGCAGTGGGCACTGGATATACAACTAGGTCACTGAAGGATGCAGTGGGCACAGTACAAGGTCACTGAAGGATGCAGTGGGCACAGCAGTGGGCACTGGATATACAACTAGGTCACTGAAGGATGCAGCAGTGGGCACAGTACAAGGTCACTGAAGGATGCAGTGGGCACAGCAGTGGGCACTGGATATACAACTAGGTCACTGAAGGATGCAGTGGGCACAGTCCAAGGTCACTGAAGGATGCAGTGGGCACAGCAGTGGGCACTGGATATACAACTAGGTCACTGAAGGATGCAGTGGGCACAGTACAAGGTCACTGAAGGATGCAGTGGGCACAGCAGTGGGCACTGGATATACAACTAGGTCACTGAAGGATGCAGCAGTGGGCACAGTACAAGGTCACTGAAGGATGTAGTGGGCACAGCAGTGGACACTGGATATACAACTAGGTCACTGAAGGATGCAGCAGTGGGCACAGTCCAAGGTCACTGAAGGATGCAGTGGGCACAGCAGTGGGCACTGGATATACAACTAGGTCACCGAAGGATACAGTGGGCACAGTACAAGGTCACTGAAGGATGCAGTGGGCACAGCAGTGGGCACTGGATATACAACTAGGTCACTGAAGGATGCAGCAGTGGGCACAGTACAAGGTCACTGAAGGATGCAGTGGGCACAGCAGTGGGCACTGGATATACAACTAGGTCACTGAAGGATGCAGTGGGCACAGTACAAGGTCACTGAAGGATGCAGTGGGCACAGCAGTGGGCACTGGATATACAACTAGGTCACTGAAGGATGCAGCAGTGGGCACAGTACAAGGTCACTGAAGGATGCAGTGGGCACAGCAGTGGGCACTGGGTATACAACTAGGTCACTGAAGGATGCAGCAGTGGGCACAGTACAAGGTCACTGAAGGATGCAGTGGGCACAGCAGTGGGCACTGGATATACAACTAGGTCACTGAAGGATGCAGTGGGCACAGTACAAGGTCACTGAAGGATGCAGTGGGCACAGCAGTGGGCACTGGATATACAACTAGGTCACTGAAGGATGCAGTGGGCACAGTACAAGGTCACTGAAGGATGCAGTGGGCACATCAGTGGGCACTGGATATACAACTAGGTCACTGAAGGATGCAGTGGGCACAGTACAAGGTCACTGAAGGATGCAGTGGGCACAGCAGTGGGCACTGGGTATACAACTAGGTCACTGAAGGATGCAGTGGGCACACAAGGATGTCACACTGTGTAATGAGATGCTTATATGCCAGCGAGCGAGCAGTGGGCACTGGGCACGGCACAAGGTCACTGACAGAATGAATGAACAGCGCTGGCAGAGAGTGGCGGCGCCGGCGGTGTGACTGGCTGCCTGCAAATAGTACAAGTGTATAACTGTCACTGGAATATACAAGTGAACACTGCAGCTGCACTAACCTGCCTGCCTGCACTACACACAGATAATCCCCACTCCCACTACACTGACTACACTGCAGCACTGAACCTGCCTGCACTACACACAGTTAAATAATCACTAGACTCCCACACTCCCACTACACTACACTGACTACAACTAACTACAGCAATCACTCACTGACTAGCTAACTGTGTACAGTATAAGAGCAGTGTTAGCAAAAAAAACGCTTTGTTTTTAACACAATAAATGCACTTGCTCAAACAACAATGGCCTGGAGATAATCCTCTCAGCACCACAGTCTAGCAAGGACAGAGCTTTTCCATCATGGCCGCCGCTTTATATTCAGGAGGGGAGGGCATAGCTCCCCTCCTGTGATTGGTTGCTAGGGCCTGGCTGGGGCCCTCTGATTGGCCTGCAATGTGTCACTTCCGCATAGTTTGACGCATTTCCGCTAACCACGACTTCAGTGCCGGGTTTCACGAGCGTGAATGCGGATTTCTGTCCACATTCATGCGAAGCCGAAACATATTTTCGTGGTTGAAAATCTATTCACGGCTTAGCGTGTCCGAGGCGGAATGCGTCAAAATGGTCGTGAATCCACGCGTAAGCGTGATCACGACCTGGCGGTGAGCACCACTGTCTACAAGGTTCAAAATTACATCTTCAAAGCATTTCTGTTTTCTATGGATACAACAATATGCATATATTGCAAAAATTTGTATGAACAAAATTTTGTATGAACACATTTTTTTTAAAAAGAAAGGAATTAAACAAGAAATAGGAAATGGAGCAGATTATAACAATACAACAAGTACAAATAAGTATCGAGTGGGAATAAAAGAGAGGGCCAGTCAAAAGACCTGAAAAGCAAAAATAGGTCTAGAGTATTACCATATTCTTATAATTTTGTTAGTATAATTTCTTTAATTGTTCAGTGGTAACATTCATGGACACAAACTTGCGATGATATATGTAGAAAAGGGAAACCGAGAGCCCAATATAGTGTAGTATGTATTGACAAAATGGGATAATAATTTATTGCCTGATGAAGCAGGTCTACGCCTGTGAAACGCATTGCAACCCCCTTGGAGTATTCCAATAAATTCTTTTTATATTTGAATAGACAGTTTCTAGTGTCTGCTTACAGGAGGTAAGTCCACCACTGCCTCCAAAGCATTTTTAAACTTTTTATCATTTTGATTTTATCCTGTTGGCGCTTCTGTTCTTTTCTACATAACAAACTTGCGATGTTCAGACATCCCTACACTCAAGTAATACTACTGAACAAGGCAAGAATGGAGCAGCTTATTGGCATACGAGAGGAATCGGTGCGGGAGACTTGGGTGCAGGATACAGCCGGTATATGGCTTATCCTGCTGCTGCACAAGTCCCGGCCGTGTTAAATACTATTCCCCCTCCAGGCCGCTATGGATAGCGGGAAATGAAATAATTCGGCTTCCAGATGGAAGCCGAATTATTGTGTTTTAGAAGTAACTTCAGCTCCGTCTTCTGACAGCGCTGAAGTTACTCCATGCTCTGGATTCACTGTGTTCGGCTTAAGGGGCCCATACACTCAGCTGATTTTCGGCCGATTGATCGATCGAAATCGCCTGATCGATCGATTTGCGGCTGATTTTGATCGATTTCAATCTGACATGATGGAAAATCTGGGTGGATCTGTTGAGATGGCTTATCATTTTGCATTGGACCTAATGGAAATCTGATGCCAAACAAATGCCATCAGATCGATTTTCAATAGATTTCTATACTGAAATCTATTGGAAATCTGCTCCTAGTAAAAAATTTTCCTAAACACATCATCTATCTGATGATCTATCTGCTGCTAATCTAACGAGTGTATGGCCACCTTTATTGTGCTTCTGATTGGGATCCTTGTATCCAGTGGTGTAGCTAAGGACCAATGGGCCCCGATGCAAGCTTTACAGTGGGGCCCCCCCAAGCACTCTATACATAACAATTGATACGACGCACCAAAACCTGCCAATGGCAACTACAGAGTCAGAAGTGCAAGAAGGGGATGGGGAGCAGTTTGTTAATGATTAATATCATTCAAAGCATCTATAGAAGTGATTATTATGAGCACAGGACCAATAGGAAGCTAATACTGCAGTTGAGGGAGGGCCCCTTGGGGCCCTGATGCGGTCGCAACCTCTGCAACCCCTATTGCTACGCCCCTGCTTGTATCTACATGGTGTTTCTGTTCCTACTTCTTATATCTCCCACTCACAGTTAGTAGCAAATCTGTGCATAATAACAGTATGAGAATATTGACAATACCAATAAACAATTAAACAATCATGTACACAGCACTATAGTATAAGAACTTAATGAAACATACTCATTTATGTATTATTTTTTATATGCTATTTACCATATAGTGATATAAGTAAATTATTCAACAAATCTGTAAAAGTTTACAGCAGATACTGACAAATAGGCACAGCTTGAGTTCTGCTCCACATGGATATATCATTTACAAGTGATCTGATAGGAAGCTCATTAGAAAGTGATAGCTTGCTCTTCAATAACTATTTGCATATGGGGTAACAGTGTGCCTGGCTAAGTGCGTGGAATTCAGCTTGGAGAATTCTAGCCAAAGTTACAACTTGACAAAAGATAGATGACCCTTCACTCAGTACAGGGATCACTTGTCCAAACTATATCTCTAATTGTTTTCACAGACATGTAGCTGCAAGCCTAACCTTTTTATCATGCAGATACACAGCCTTTAAAACAAGCTGTTGTCATCACTGCTAACATTGCATCAGCTTATGACCAGGACTCTATGACATGTAATTAAACATTGTTTCTAAACAGTTTAACTCATTTTGTCTGAAGATATGAGATATCTAAGAGATATGGCAAAATCCAACTTTCTTGACCGAAATATGCTTTGCTGTAATTGAATGAAATACTGTAACTGCAAAATAGAGATTATTATTTATAAATTAAAATTAGTTTTAAAAAGGTGAAGTAGGGGTGAACTTCCTACAGTGAGGAGAACACTAGGGTGATCAAAATTAATTATTTTATTGAAAATGAAAAAGACTCTCTGTATAGCAAATTCCTGCTTCATCAGGCAAATATATAAAAGAGAGAGGGCCTGATCCAATTCATTTTTTTCTTCTTAGTTTTCTCCTAGGAGATAATTTTTCATCTTTCCATTTAGAATAACTTTTCAGTACTCTGCAATTGGAAAAGTACCAAAAAGTAGGTGAAAAAGTACTGTCCACATTATTCTGAGTATTTTCTTACTTGCTGGTGGTTTAAAACTGCATTTTATTGATAAGATGTGAAAATTATGTTAGGAGAAAACTTAGGAGAAAAATTGTATCTGGCCCAGAAAGTCTAAATGCCCCTTCAAGTGCCTAAATGCCCCCTCCTACTTTCTATCACTATCTCCGATCACTAGTTGTAGCTGATTGGCTACAGCCATTATAGCCTATGTAGTAACCAATCAGCTACTATCTGCATTGGGCGCCCAACTTACTGCTTGGGCACGGTTACTAGTGATGGTCAAGTCTAGAAGAAACTCATGGAGAAGCATACAATCAGTTTGATCAGGTCATGGTTATGTAAGTCTCTGAATTGCTAGTTGTCATCATGTACTAAAGCTGCGTATTATCACAGCAAATCAGAAATGTGCAAATCTATCATCTGATCAATCAAATCACATGTTTCTCCATGAGTTCTACTAGACATAACCATTTCTACTTATCACAGGCCTCCAAGTGGCCGGACCACTTAATGACTTCCAATGTATTTCAACCCACAGACCACCCAACCGGGTGGACACAATCGATGTGCTGAAGCAGCTGGAATTTTGGCAGCAGACTGGCTAGAAGGGAGCTTGCGAGCTACAAGAATACAAACTACACACTTTTCAGGGTACAAAGCTGCCACCACCTCTGTAGAGTACAGAGGACCTAATCTTACTGATTCTAAGACCTGCAAATAAAACTGTTAGAACACCCTATCTGGCTATAGCAATACAGTTATAAATGCATTTATAAATGCAATATAAATAATTAATATATACAGAAAAGTCATTAAAATAATGATTAAATAGAACAGTAATCCAGTGTAAAATAAAAAGGAAAAGAAATAAACTAATACTTAAGTTCAGATGAAATATGTCCCTTTGTGGAGTCCCAAGCACATGGAAAGTTCTTTGTTCCGGATCAGAGTTCAAACAAGATGGCAGCTAGGTCTGTCCTCGTGCTAGCTGCAGGCAATGCTTACGGTGGTAAAATGGAGGACTGGGGTGAAGTCCCAGCCTGGTTTTTTTCAATGATCCAGTTTTGCGGGCGAGATCTCAAGGTCTGCCCCTGTGCTTGACTGGGTGTTATTATCTTTTTGGGCGGGAAGCTTAAGCCCAACAAAATATGACATTTTCCATACTTCATCTAACAGTTCTCGCACACAAATAATAACCACAAATTCAGAATCCTCAAGCAATAGACATCGAAATAATAGTAAACTTGGGTGGTGTAAGATGTTCTGGTACTGAGCAGTTGAATAACTCGGTGGCTGGGTATGTCGTAAATGTAATATTAAAATACTCTGCGGATCCTGACCAACTAAATGATATAATTTCCATACCTATCATTTGTACGGTATCTCTTAAACAAGCAAAAATCATACATCGCATCCATTTTCAATCTGCTCCCAGCGGTGCCAGCAGGTCTGGTCTCCTGCTGAGTCAAAGCTGATTCTGGCTTCCTTTTCTGAATGGATAACCATTTGGTACTGCTGCTGGCAGTGCCTTCACACCTAGGTGTCATTGGCCCATGAAGGGAACTTCTTTTGAAAAAGTTAATTGAAAACAAACATTGCCCTGATCAGAGAAGGAAAGTAATTTCATGAAAAGCCCTGCTATCTGCTGGGATGGCCAGGTTTCAAAGGAAGACCCCCAGCCATTTGCATTCTGCTAGAACTACACATACAATTGGAATTATACTGTTAATCACAATCGGTGCAGAAAACCAATTGTGATTGCACTTTTTCACGGCTCGTCCATGACACTACTGATTACCGATAATGAATAAAGGCATCTATTAGATGCTTGCCCCTAAATTACCTAAGGTGATGGCTGGGTGCAGAAGAAGAAACACGCACTCTACAGGGAGTTTGGGTTTTGTGCAAAGATCCTTGGGTCATGTGGCTGAGGGTAAACTAGGGCCTTAACTTGCAGTCTAGTCTATAATTTGCCAGGACTGATACCCACAGAACAGCCATGCTTGTAAACCTATCCAGCTACAGGTGTTATTTTTCTACTTTAATGAGGGAAAGTAGTTGAAAGAATGGAAAACCTTGAATCATAGCTATTGTTTCCCATTTGATCTGCTGCGTGGCACTGGTGTTGTCTGCTACCTGATCTCTTCACTACCTTCCCTTTTCCCTAGGCAATAAGATGAGTGCTTGGCTGAGCTGAATTTGTCTGTTTATTTTGGCTATTATGTTCCCCTGGTAATCTGAAGTTGGGGTTCCCTTTCTACCCTGGTATGCTGGTTTTCAGTGTTGGCAGTTCTCAATGTATGGCTTTTAGCATCAAAACTAACTAAAACAATATTGTATATTTAAAGTGAAACACCACTATTTTCTTTACTATTATAGACATAATATATGAAGCGTAGACTCCTGATACCTGCTTTGCTGCCCACTAGGCACACATCATGTAACTTTTTTTCCTGAGGGTTGGTGAGAACTCATTGCAATTATGCAATTGGTGCTGTACGTGGGCATGAATGTCCATTATTATTATTTTTTTACATTTAACTCTGTGGGAATGGATAAGGAGTATTGATGTACCCTATGCTCATTAGAAACCACTCATCCTATTAAATCTCAGAAGCTGCTTTAGTAAAAGGGGTTTCCATGTTCCACTACAAATTATCACTTGGGGTCTCCACATGTGTGGGGGTAATTGACACCACTTCTCTTAGTCACTGTAGCAGGGATCAAGTGCCTCTTCCACACAATTGGACATTGGACAAGACAAAAGTGGTTTGCCAAAATGGGAGGGAGGTTTGCTGCCCTCCTTCCTTATCCAAAGTACCCAGTAAAATGCCTCTTTACTCTGGAGGAGAAACCTACATGATATCATATTCTAGGCATCACACAAAGGGTGTGGATACATACCAATACATAGAGATAAGAAGTGTTTTTGATGCTGAAACCAGTATTGTTAAGGTGGGTATGGTGAAAATACAACTTACTAAATGTCATTATGGTTCCTTTTTAAAGGGGGAACAAAATACCACCATGTCTCTCCCCAGGGCCTAGCCTCTCACATGCCTCCTCTTGGGTGAGTTCCTTACAATTTTATGCAGAACCCCATGCTTGTGGGCTCCAAATTCTATAGGGGAATACCAACCTGCAAGGGGGACAAGGTGTTATAAGTGCTTGGAACAGGGAATACTGTTTATTTTTTACAAGTTTAACTAACTAAAATAAGGTAAAAAAAAAAAAAATTCACCTCCGGAAGGTTTTAAAAACATTTTCCTGTCAAAAACTGATTTTTGCAAAAATGGTAACTTCAAAAAATATTATTTAATTTGCGAGATGTTCCCACAGATTTTCCAAAACTCCACAGCAGTTTGTGGTCACAATAAGATGTCTAAGGACTTTGCATTAAAATCAGTGGATACAGCTTTCTAAACTAATTGGAAATAAAAGACACATTTGGAAAAAATGGGGTTTTTAAAAAGGAGCTGTCAGCCATACTATCTCAGAAAAAAAAACCCCACATATATAAGTAGATACATACTTGCTCTACTTACATAACATATGTATTGCACTGTCCACATATTGATTTTAGTTATTTTTCTATAGTAAAAAAAAGAGAAAAGCCTTCTTAGGATTTTTATCTTGACTGTCTATCTTTAAGTCAATCTTGACATAATTTCCTCCCTTACTCTGTTTGTGTATGCTTTGCCTTCCCTCCTCCCAGTCTTCAGACACTCCCACCCAGCTTTGCATTAGAAAGTGCATTGAGGGGAAAGAAAAGAAGAAAAAGAGAAAACCCAGAATGCGCTGCAACTTCCATTGTGCAGCAGATGTACCAAATAAGAGCCATGTAAACTGGGGAATGATCTTTTATGGAGGGTAAGAGTGATTTTTAACTTTTGTATTGCCTGGTTAGCATCCTTATTACTTGTTTACCAGATAAAAATAAATAATTGATTTTTTATGCAGTTACGCTTTAAGTTAAAATCCAGCTTTGCTCAATATAATTTGAAAGAGAAAAACTAAAGTGCAATTTTAATCTTGTCAAATTTTATAACATACCACTAATGCTCACATCCAAGGTTATTCTTCCCCCTTTCTCCTTAGCATTGTGCTGTAACTGCAGAATATCTATTGATCTGCAGCTCTGTGTTTCTGGAACCCAATGTTGCTTCTCTGGTCAGACAACCTTATCCCTTACTTTCTTTTTATGCACCTACGTAACATTGCATCTGTGATTGCAGGAGCGTCTCACCCACCAGGCAAGTATAGGCGGTTGCCTGGGGCGCCATGAGGTGGTGAGGCGCCATGAGGTGGTGAGGCGCATTCTCCCGCCGCTGCTACCGTGACCATGTTTTTTTATTTTTTATTATTATATTACCTCCCGACTCAGTCCCCGATGCTCGGCATGCTGCCATGTGCTCAGCAGTGCCTCCACCTCCACTTCTCCCCAGCCAATAGAGCAATCAATACTGCTCTTCTCTGCCAGGCTCCTTCTTTAAAGCCGTGCCCCTTCTTCTCAGTAGCCACACAGGTAAAGTGTTTACCTTGTGTGGCCCAGCCTTTAACTCCGCCCCACGCCAGTCAAACCAGGAGCCAGCGGCCAGGCCAGCCAGCTTATGCCCCCGACAGTCTGACCCCCCACCTGTGTCACTGGCTGCACACAGACACTGGAGCGAGACAGCCAGGGGACAGATGCAGTCACAGATAGAAGAATGTGATGTGTCCGTGTTGGAGCCCCGCCCCCGCACAAGACAGCAACACAGCCCGGGAGAAGGGAAGTTTCTGCTTCAGAGTCCAGAGATGATAAGCTGCATGCACAGGCAGAAGAGAAGGTATGCAGGCAGGCTGCTAAGAACACTTCCTGTCCTGTGTGCAGACTCCCAGTATTGTTATAACTGCTAGAATGTGCCCTGCTCTTTTGATACTAGAGTTTTCTTTGAAAACTGGTTAGGCTGTAGGCTGGTAAAGCTGTAAACCTGTGCTTTAGTGCTGTGCTGTCTCTCACTCTCCCCTCTCTGTTCCTCTGCCCCCCTCTTCCATCTTATGCTGTCTCTACCCCTCTCTGTTCCTCTGCACTCTTCCATTTTATGCTCGGCTTTATGTTTGTTTACGTGTATTTTCTGGTGAAACGCTTCCACATTATGATTATTTTCTGACAACGCTGCCCCATTACGATTATTTTCTGGTGAAACGCTGCTGCCCTATGATTAATTTCTGGTGAAATGCTGCTGCAATAAGTGTATGTTCTGGTGAAACGCTGCCACCTTACGAATATTTTCCGGTGAACTGCTGCTGCAATAAGTGTATTTTCTGGTGAAACACTGCCACATTACGATTATTTTCTGGTGAATTACGATTCTGAATTACGATAATTACTATTTTCTGATGAAACACTGCCGCATTATGATTATTTTCTGGTGAAATGATGCTGCATTATGATTATTTTCCTGGGGAGGGAGGGGCATGGGGGGGGGGGCGCCACACGTTTTCTCGCCTGGAGTGACAAAATGACTAGAGGCACCCCTGTGTGATTGCATAACTATACTCATTAGGCAACTCAGCTAGCTTTACCCGCCAGGCTGAGGTATAGTTCTTCTATGTTGCGCACATAATTGTACTAATTTATAGTAATTTGCCATTATTGAAGAAAACAAAAACAACTTTTTGATATGCTCACTTTATAACATTTTTACAACAGTATAGCAAAAACATTTTTTTGGAATGGAGCTGCTGTCATATTTACATATCTATCTATCTATCTATCTATCTATCTATCTATCTATCTATCTATCTATCTATCTATCTAGCTAGCTAGCTAGCTAGCTATCTATCTATCTATCTATCATAGAGCTATATACCTACTATTTTTTATAGTTGGTTGGTGTGTTTTATGTAAAGGTGCATACACACTTTGACGGATGTCACCCGTCGTGGATCAGAACCTGATCCCCTTGGGCGACATCGATGTTTTGGGCTGCATAGACGTGTGTCAGTTATGTAGTTGACAACGCACTGTGTTGCTATGTGGAAGGACAACAAGTGGCGTGTGCGTGACGTCACATGGCAGGTGGGGGAGAAGTGCACACAATGGGTCCGACAGGGTAGAGATCAGCATTGCTGGGAGTGAGTAGCTCCGCCCGATGGATCGCTCACAGGCTGCAGGTCTGGGGTTGACAGCTGCCGTACACACACCTGATTATCATCTGAGGCAGTCGTTATGAGCTGCCTCAGTCGACTTAAAGAGGAACTCCAGTGAAAATATTGCTAAGATGGGAGAGGTTGCTTCAAATGTTGTACATGAATATCTTCCAAGATGGACAGTGCTACCATAGTACCTGATGGCTGGGGGTCCAAGCTCTCAGAATCCTGTGTGTAACGACAGTTAGCGTCAGGAGTGCAATGTGTGTGGATGCTTGTCAAGGAGTTCTTCAATCAAGGGCAATAGGATATTGGTATTGGACATTTTCTGAGAATATTGCCATGGGATCATTCATTAAAGGTAAGTATTTATTGTTAATTTAGATTAATAAATGGCATTTTTTGTTGTTATCTTTTTATTTACACTTTAAATCTTTGTGGAAATGGGTAAGAGGTACATGTTTTTAAAAGTACACCTATTGCAGTAATGCTGCATTACTGCAGTGCTGTAGGATCTCTGTTTGAAGGCGTATGTATGTACATGTCACCGGTGAGTTGGGCACAGGGCGAGCCGAATGACGGCTCTCCCTGTCGCTGTAAAACTCCCCGGTGGGATTAAACACTATTCCCCCTCCGAGATGTTGCAACTCAGAGGGAGATGTAATTTGGAGTCTGGCTACTGCCAGAGCCTCAAATGACCCTTACGCTCCCTGCGCACAGGGCCGGCCCGCCCATGAGGCGGGGTGAGGCGGGTTCCTCAGGCTGCAGGAAGTGGAGGGGCGGCACCAGGCATTAAGAGGAAGTGCCTGCGCCTGGTTCTTGCCGCCCTCAGGAGAGACTGTAGTGTCACTGTAACCTACCGGCTACTGCCGCCCGCCTGCCTGGCCGCCTCAAGTGCTGCAGTGAAGTCTCCCGGTGAGTGACCCTGGCCTCCTGTGTGCACAGTGACGCGGCGGCGGCGCCAGCCTGGCCCCTGCCACTTGCGTGACGGCCCACGCCCACCCACCATGCCGGACTTCCGCGGCGAGCTCTGCCGCCTACTAGGCCTCTGACTGTGAGGCTGTCCTGGCTGCTCCGCTGCGCTGCCTCCGCTCCGCCTGCAGAATCCGGCGGGAACGGAAGTAACTGAAGTCACGCAGCACGCTGCCTCTGCCCGCCGCCCGCCAATGCGATGATAGTCACGGTCACCGAGTGCTGCCGCTCGTGACCGTGACAATAAAGAGCCTGCCGTTGCCCCCCGGCCTTGCCTGCCTGCTGCCCTCTGCCCGCCGGCACAAGATGGATGCTGCCTGGCTCGTGCCCGCCGGCTGGCCTGCCCTCCGCCATCGTCGTCGCGGTCCGGACCCCACCATCCCTGGACCCTGGTGAGTCACTTTGCTGCGGCTCAGCGGCTGCCCCTGGCTGCTCTGCTCTTAGCGGTGGGGTCGGGTCGGATTCCGATTTTGTATTTTAATGTTTTGTGATTGTGACTGTAGTAGTCAGTCAGACTGACTGGTGGATGAGGTGGTGGTATATTTATTATTTGGAATGGGTGGGGAGGAGGGTAAGGGTGCCTGCTGTGGGTGGGGAGGAGGGTAAGGATGGACGAGGGTGAGGAGGAGGGTGATGGTGCCTGCTGTGGGTGGGGAGGAGGGTGAGGATGGCCGTGGGTGGGGAGGAGGGTGATGGTGCCCATGGGTGGGGAGGAGGGTAAGGGTGCCTGCTGTGGGTGGGGAGGAGGGTGAGGATGGCTGTGGGTGGGGAGGAGGGTGATGGTGCCTGCTGTGGGTGGGGAGGAGGGTGAGGATGGCTGTGGGTGGGGAGGAGGGTGATGGTGCCTGCTATGGGTGGGGAGGAGGGTGAGGATGGCCGTGGGTGGGAAGGAGGGTGATGGTGCCTGCTGTGGGTGGGGAGGAGGGTGAGGATGGCCGTGGGTGGAAAGGAGGGTAAGGGTGCCTGCTGTGGGTGCCTGGGGCCCGGGGGGGGGGGTGCGGGGGTGGGGCGCCTTCACGATCTTTGCCTCAGGCAGCAGAAAGTCCAGGACCGGCCCTGCCTGCGCAGTATTACATTACTGCTATGGGGCACCTACTTTCGGGGCTCAGTGCTGAGCGCCGTGCATCGAAACAAACTGCTTCAGTTTGAAGTCCTTAGTTGATTTGATCATTGCCCCACCCCCTGTTGTTTTCTGTAATGTACAGTGCAGTACTTATGAGGCCATGCAGCACCTTTCCCCCCATATTTGCCTGCAAGCAATGTCTGAAAATAAAATTCAGGAGTCATAATTTTATAAATATAGATACTGTCCATATAACAGTATCATCAAAAGGTAGGAATTTAACAAAACATTGCTAATGTTACTAATTATTTGACTTTAGCTCTGCTTTAGATCTTCAGAAAATAAATGTCACAGTTAGTTAATCTGGTTAATCTCTGTCTGGAAAAGTACAGGGCCTTTTTTTTCAGCCAGCTTTACATTATCAACTGTTTTCCATAAGATAACTAATGCCCCCAAGTGACTTTAGACATTGCTTTCAACTGAACATGTACACAAAGAAAGTGATATCTTTACTGTTACGTGCCAGACATGCAGCAGTATATTTTTGCTTGAACGTCATTCAATAGCCTTGATTGAATTAAATAGGAAACATAGAACCTTATACCACAAAGTATGTTTTCTCATCTGTTACCGTGCATCCATATCCATAGACATGAGATGATGATCAGCCTATTCACATGATGATCTTGTGTCCATGGGAGCAGACAACCTGCTCTTGGTTGTCATGGGAGTATGGACTGGGCAACCTATGTCGATTTCTATTGCTTACATCTGGCAATTTTGCGACCGATTGACCATCCAATTCCACAATTATCGAATTGGATGAAAATCGGTGCCACAACAAGCATGCCAGATTGGCTATTCAACCGATTTAATCGAATGTATCAATCAAAAGTGCTGGGAAATCTCAGGCCATAGGATGTGGAGCATGTGTGACGTCCTAAACACAGCCACGTGGGATGCAAATATGAGGAGCAGCTGCACACTAGCGCCAGAGGTATTTTAACGTACTGGCACGGGGGATATATTAACATTTGGGGGGACAGCGGCCAGGAATTTGGTTATGATTGTTGCTCGTCCCAATATTGCACGTCACATTTGGTGAGATGCGCAGTAACAAGGCCGATTCCTGAGAGATTTTACACTGAAATCGATCGGGAATCTGGCTGCAGTGTATGAGCAGCCAACAGATCTCTCTTAAATAAGGGCTGAGTGACGATCCCCATAATTTATGACCTGCTTGATAATAAAACTGTATTCAATAGATCCTGTTCTTATTGAAATTGGACACACAAATCTGACTTGCACTTTCAGTGACACACTTGAAGAAAATATATGTATTCTCACCCACAAGACTTCAGTGGGCACTGAAGACAGGATAAATAGTCGACCCCAGGTGGAATGTTCCAACATACATTAGTAAATGTTTCTGTTCCCTAATGCTGTAAATACACGAGTCGACCCGGCAGCTCGATTAGCCACCAGATCGACTCCCGCCGCATCCCAGCTCGTCCCCGCGTGCGCCCAGATCAATTCCCGCTCGTCCCCGCAGGCGCTCCTTATCAGCCGATCATTTTTTCCCATTGTCCGCCTGCGGGGATTGAGCGCAGAATCGATCCGGCGGGGTATAGGACAAGTCGGAAATTATCAATCGAGCCATCAGCAGGTCGATTGATAAGGAGAAATCGACTCATGTATTCCCAGCATAAGACCTTTGTGCAGTCCCTTGTCCTGAAAATACAATGGGTAGCACTCTCACCTTGCAGCTCTATAATCTCAGGTTTGTTGTGAACCTGCCTCCCTACTACAGACTATCCATGATAGGCTGTTTGTCAACTGAAACCATTCCTCCCTACTGACTGAGGAATCACTCTTCCTCTGCATGTCCATGTAACTGAAGGGGGGAGTGTTTCAGACTGAAGGGAGTGACCTGACACTTCTTGATCAATGAGGAGGAGTGATGCTCATTGCAGTAATGCATCAGGTATTTTTTTTTGTTTTGTTTTTTTGTAAACAAACAGAAATCAGCAGTATGCAACATAATATACAAACAAAGAATGGTACCCAGTAGAGTGCCACGATTTAAAGCGGTATCGTCACCATAAAAATCAAATTTCAACAGCAACTGGCCTGAGTGTATTAAGTGATAAAGATGCTAATCCTGCATTCAAAACTTTCAAAACTTTTTCTGCTGTTATGATTTGGAGTTATCACATACTGAAGAAGCACTGGTCCTTTAGTAGTCGTGTCAAAGATTTGCATGCTGGGGGTTCTTTTTATCTATAATCTATTCCTCCTCTTCCCTTTATTTCCCTGCCAGCTGCTTATCTGAAACCTAATCCCCTACTCACTTGTGTTTACAAGCAAGGCTGAGGCGACTCAGCGATTGGAGGAGACAAGAAAAAAAGTAAAGGGCAGAAATGACATCACGAGTTAGCCTTAAAGGGGAACTTCAGCCTAAACAAACATACTGTCACTAAGTTACATTAGTTATGTTAATTAGAATAGATAGGTAATATAATTTTTTACCCACCCTGTTTTAAAAGAACAGACAAATGTTTGTGGTTCATGGGGGCTGCCATCTTTGTCATGGGGGCAGCCATCTTTTTGGTTGAAAGGAGGTGACATGGAGCAGGAGACACAGTTCCAACTGTCCTGTGTCCTGATAACCCCTCCCAGCTGCACACACTAGGCTTCAAATGTCAAATTCAAAGTGTAAAAAAAAAAAATGTGCACTAAAACAGCAGAACGAGAGCAACAACATCAGAAATCCCATCATGCTTTGCACAGCATCAGGGAAAAAAAGCCCAGGCAGTTTTCTTCTGTGCAGCTAAAAATGAGGCTTGGATAAGAGAAACAAAGTTCTGATGCTGTGAAACTGTTAAAGAAACACCAGGCCTTTTCAGTGCTGCTGAGTCGATTTTTAGTCCGGATGTTCACTTTAACTGTGGGCAAAAGACATGGCCCCCACCAGGAACAGAATTCTCGTCATTTACTATATAACATTCACTGAAATCAAAATGGGGACAGTATAAATACATGTGTTATGTAAGTAGATCAAGTATTTATCTACTTATATATGTGTTTTTTTCCCTGGCATAGTATGGCTGATCCTACTGCTTTAAAGGTGTATATATGCCTAACAATTGCCCAAAGTTGAGTCAAAAGTAAAAAGTCAATAACCAATTGTAGTACAATATGGATTGCAAGGTTTTCATATGCAAGAGAACATAATCCATTAGAGAAATAAATACTTAAAGGCACCTTATGGGTAACTTAATGCTGCCACTTCTATAGAAGATGAGGCGTTAAGACTAAAGAGTAAGGGAAGAGAAGAAAAGAAAGAGAAAAAAGAAAAAAAAAAGAGAAGGAAGAAGAGAAGAGACAGAGAAGGAAATGAACATGAGCTGCCAGCCGCCTCAAATGTTATATTCAGATAACATTAAATCAGAGATAGTTTCATCAAAAGGATACTGAATCCCAAACTTTATCACAAATATGCATCTTATACTGGAGCACTGCTGTTAAATGCTTAATTCTGTAAACTTAGTTCACTCTATAACGTACCTCCAAAATGGAGGGGATATTGGTGTCTCTCCAGTGTTAGATATAATGCAACAAGCTGCAGTGAGAAAATGATTGAGGAGTCCTTGCCTAGGAGGCTTCAAATGAGGTATTGGTTTTACAAGTAAACAAATCCAGGGGTCTTTGGGAATATCCATGTTCGTTGAATCAACAGAACCAAAACCGGTGTTGTATAGTTCCAGGTTGTCCACAGTTTCTCCAGCATGCCGGGGGGATTGCAGAATTCCATTTATGGAGGCAAACTGGGGTATTATACCAAAGAAACAAGACTTTGTACATATTATCCTTGGTTGTTACCCAAATTGAGGTTTTTGTAGTGTTGGACCAGATTTTTGACCATGTTTCAAGATTGGTGGCCATGTCTAATGCCTGATCCCAGTATTGCGTATATCATTGTTGAGTATTTTATTTTGTATTTTGCAGAAACTATACTTTTTACAAAACAGTTTATGCATAATGAATTTAAAGCAAGATTTAACACAAGTATAAAAATCTGTGTCTGAACTGGGGCTTTAACCACTTAATGACATGCTGACTTATAAAAACGTCCTGCTAGAGCCTCTTAATGGCTCCAGGACGTTTTTAAAAGTCAGACAATGCTGCTGCCATTGTGCGCGTGCACGTGCCCGCTCCCGCGGGTGCACGTTCATCTCCGTGCACGTGAAAATTGTGAAAAAAAAACCACACAAAAAATACACCTTTATTTCGAAATGATATATTGTCACCATACGTTGTACTAGGGACATAATTAAAATCTAGTGATAACCAGGACAAATAGGCAGATAAAATGTGTGGGTTTTATGCACAGTAGCAGTGTTTATATTAAAACCATAGGGGATGAAATTGGAGAAATAGTGTATTTTTTCATTTTTTTTCCCTTGTATTTCCCTTTAAAATGCATAGAAAATAAAGTAATTACTGAAAACAAATATCAACCCCAAAAAGCCCAATTTGTGGTGAAAAAAACAAGATATTTCATTGTGATTATGTAATGAATAGTGGAGATGCCGCCGCGCGGACAAGCGGCAGGGCGGCTGTCTCCGTGTTCAAGCCGGCGGCAGTTTCCGCGCAGCAACATGTCTCTGGTTTGCCTGGTCCTTCTAGTGCACACAGATGGAGAGCTACGCGCGCGCGCGCCAGGCGACAGGACCTTTATGCCAGCAGAAGGGGAATCAGCTGATCAGGCCGATCAGCCGATCCCAGCTGGACTCCTGATTGGCTGAGTGGCTGGGGCGGCGCTGCGGAGCGCTGTAAGTATATATAGAACTTGCTTGTCAGTTGCTGGTTGTCTGCCGTTGTGAATACTCACGTGTGAGCACTCAGACCTCAGTCAGATCCTACAGTGTGTTAGAACCAGTTGGAACTGGGAATTCACACTTAGCCAGATTCCGCTTTATGATATTACTGTGTTATACTTCAGACTAGTTCTCGGGTGTTGAGACCAAGGACCTCACACCTAAGTCTAGGATATTACTGTGTTATAATTCAGACTAGTCCCCGGGTGTCGAGACCAAGGACCTCACACCTCAGACTAGGATTGTACTATATTGATACCCGTTATGATCTTTAGCTTTGCTGACCTCTCTCCTGCTTACTGATTCGGAACCTCGCATATCTGTCTACCCGTTGCCGACCTTGCCTGTACCCTGACACCGAATCAGCCTTCTGTCTCTGTGCCTTATCTGCTCGTGTGTTGCCGACCTGGCTTGTATGACCCTTCTGGCTGTCACTCGCTCCTTGAGTGCACAGCCTCTCTGTACTCCTTGTGACACCAACGCTATAAGTGTCCACTAGCTGTAAAGGCTGCCTGCTCCGCAGGAAGTCTCCTTACAGTCCAGTCAGGGGACTTTACCTATAGGAGTCCACTGGCTGCAGTACAGTCTGATTCCCAGCCCATCAGGGAATCCCCGGCTGCAGTACTATCTCCATCTCCTCCTCTTTAAGAGATTAGTATCTACACTGCCAGTGGCCACCTGCTCCTCAGGTGTCCACTGGCTGCAGTGCCTGTCCAATTCCCTGCTCTTCAGGGAATCCTTGGCTGCAGTATTGTCTGTATCTTCCGCTCCTCGGGAGATAACATTTTCTTACTGTTGCACCAAAACACTCACATTACATAAGTGTCCTGTGTATAGCTATACTTGTATTATTGGTGATTCTGCAGATCACCATATAATCAGGTATAACATCTGTATTATTGGTGATACTGCAGATCATCAATAATCATATACACTCTGTGTGCTGACACCAATCGTTACAGATTAGTAGTGATTAAGCTATTGGCAAATGAAAGGGATGAGCACTGAAAGGTGAAAATCGCTCTTGTCCGTTAGGGTAAAAACCGCCTTGGGGTGAAGTGGTTAAACTTATCAGACACAGAGCTCGGTTGAATATACCTATTTGTTCAGTGCCTGGAACAGAAACATTTTAACCACACAAGTGAAGATGACAGAATAATTTAATTCCAGCATAATTGTGGAAACCTCAAGAAGAGAATATGTGTGAGGTAATTTTATCATCATTTATCATCGTGCAGCCATCTTTCAATATGAAATTGATTCAAAGAACACTGAGGTGAAACTCATTCAACAAAGTTTAATCATAAGAAAATGATAAGCTAATTTCAGTTACATAACCTTGCAAAAGCAAGGTCAATGTAAGAAAGGATCAGAAACCCTGAAAGTTAATGACATAGCACAACCCCCTCCCTTCCGCTTTTGTTGGATATTGGGGGATGCCCTTATTGGGGGATGTTATCTCTGCCTATACATATAATGTTTAAACCTGCTATATCTGTGTTGTATTTTTAACTGTTTTTAAGGTTGTTTGTTTTGTTTATTAATAAAGTTATATGTATTTTGATACCTTACATGAGTATGGATGTTTGACTGTTCTCAGGTAATCCCTGAATATTGCAGTGATGCTGTTTAAGGAGTATTTTTGGCTTTTTTTGTATTTGGATGTCGCATAGACTAGTGCGACTTTCTGTGTTAATATGCTTCAAAAGCTCACACCACAACGCTCAACTGTGAACAGGGCCTAAGTGTAAAGATTTTTAGTTAGAAATGTTGGTGGTTCTCAAATTTGAATGCTGAACTCTGGAATCTTTTGCGATCTTATATGTACTGTATGTTGCCTGGCATAGTTAACACTTTTCTATCGTATTTGTAACAGTGACTCTAGGTAACCTGATGAATGCTACTTTAGGAGACTTTTACTGCTTGGAAAGCCAGCTTGGTAAATATGATCCCTTGCTATTTATAGTGTATATACACCCTGCACTGGATCCAAGCTTTAAGTGATGCACAACTAGAAGGAAGTTGCCATATTAAATGGCAACACTTTGAAATAATCCAGACAAAACATGGCTTTAAACTATTATGTGTAATAATGAACAGACCATACTTTTTAAGAATAAAGCTCAACATTTGTTTACATCATACATCACTTACTATATAGTCAAAAAAAAGAAGAGAGGGCACTTCAGTATAAACCGATTCACCTTCATTATTTGATACATTCAATAATGGTTAAGTAATGGCAAAAGTGTGTGCCAAAAAAGCCCAATTTAATGGCAATTTAGGTACCTGATGCTTTCTCAAAAGTCACATTTATCCATTATCCATTGCATTGAATGGCTTTTACTTCACAGAGAACTTTATTATAGTAGTACACTAAACATGTGTTCAGACATGAGACATATGATGGTCAATGTGAACATTCCTCATGCTCATTTCAGCTTTCAGGTTCTTGTCTTATAGGTATTCCCCATTTCCTGTACTGTTCTGAATACAAGTGACAAGCAGTCTGTAGAAGCATTTGTAGCTGATTGCTTTAGCCTCGGTTCATAGGCAAACGCGTGGGGGGGGGGGGGGGGGGGGGAGGTTCGGATTACAGCTGCCCAGAATTCCCCCTCAGACCAGGGCCGGTGCAGTGTCTGGGGAAAGGTGTAAGTTGAGACAACAGAATGTCTGTAGGCATCCTGCAGCTCACAGCTCCATGCTACTGCCTGCACTTTCTTACCTTGCTACAGTTGACTTTAGATGTAGCAGCAGCGTGTGTACAGAGCATGAAGCAGCTCTGGGGAACATAACAGAGCACAGAGCCAGGTATAAGCTCAGCCCTGTGTCCCTGTTGTGTGAATGCTTCACTTTCCCCTTCATTACCAATATTATCTGTATCCAACCTGCTACTGATCTATCCCGTTGTCGATCATGAGCAGATCGACATGTCAGAAATAATCATCAGATCCTGTCAGTCGGATGGGAAATTGCATTATGTGTACCCCAGCATTATGTCCTACCATATTATTATACTGTATTGTGGGTGGCTGAAGGAGACCGTTCAGGAATCCCCCCTTGAAAATCCTGGGTTTGCCCCTGCGGTTGGTACAGGAACTTCCGTTGTTTACTCTTCTTCCCTTTCCATAGCCAGCGCACATGACCTGTTCAGGGCTGGATTTCTGGAAAGGCCATAAAGGCCTTGGGTGGTAGAATCCCAAGAAGGCATCTGAACATTTAATATACAAGAGGAGTTGCTACATAGGAAAGAGGAGGCTGAAAATGGGAGCAACACATGGAAAAAGGGAAACTGATGCCCTAGGGAGCTGTTAATGAAGAGAAGGGCTACAGTAATTGCAAGTTGCACATGGAAGATGGGGCTGCACATGGAATGGGAGGGGCACTGCTGCACATGAAAGGGAGCCACAGCCTACTTGACTTTGTGGCATATAAAAGTGTAAAGCCGGCCTTAGACCTTTTCCTGTGTGCAGGCAAAGTGACAACCAAAATTATCTAAATGAATATTTCATTCAGCACAAATCTTATTGTACAGAGAACCGCACACTCTCTCCTCATAACCGATGCTTTACTGGTCCGCCGGTGCCAGACTCCCACAGGAACACCACTCCTGCAGCACTTTAGACAGAACAGACTTGGAGACGGCACACCAATGGCTTTGCAATATCAAATTGTATTGGAGTATACAGCAGTACACTACAGGTTTCGGGCGTTGCCCTTCCTCAGGTGTACCACCCCTTCCCTATTGACACACTTATACCCACCCACATCAAGCCATGCATATGCAAATTAATCACATCACATGACCACAGAACAATAATTCACAAATTCAGAAAATTACAATCCTATCTGGTGAACTACACAATAATGTGCCTACTCCAGGAAATGTCCTGAGGAATACATCACCTAGATATGTCATAACCAGTCCATTCTTAAATCTTTAGTATTTCAATTACATATTCAAGAAAGTCCTGTTTTAGAGGTACTTGCGGACAGTCCATTTTTAACCTATAGAGAAAAAGAATCAAAGAAAACACTTAAAGCTCCATTTGGATGTACACAATTAAACCATTGAACCCACCTTGCCTCTCTTGACTCTAAGATAATTTTGTTTCATCAGTCCACAGAACACTACCACAAAAGTTTTGGGATAGTGTTCTGTGGACTGATGAAACAAAATTGGAACTGTTTGGGCCCATGAATCAACGTTATTTTTGGAGGAGGAAGAACAAGGCCTATGTAGAAAAGAACACCTTGCCTACTGTGAAGCATGGCGGGGGGTTAGTCATGCTTTGGGGCTGTTTTGCTTCTGCAGGTACAGGGAAGCTTCAGTGTGTGCAAGGTACCATGAATTCTCTTCAGTACCAGGAGATATTGGATGAAAATGTGATGCAGTCTGTCACAAATCTGAGGCTTAGGAGACGTTGGACCTTTCAACAGGACAATGATCCCAAGCATACCTCCAAGTCCACTAGAGCATAGTTGCAGATTAAAGGCTATAACATTTTGGAGTGGCCATTGCAGTCACCAGACTTAATCTGATTGAGAACCTCTGCAGCGCATAAGCCTAAGAATGTGACTGAACTGGAGGCTTTTGCCCATGAAGAATGGGCTAAGATACCCGTAGATCGCTGCAAGACACTTGTGTCAAGCTATGCTTGACATTTAAAAGTTGTTAGAACTGGAAAAGGATGTTGTACTAAGTACTAAGAATGAATGTCACTTGGGGGTTGAATACAGCTGATCACGATGTGAGCACAGAAAATACATTTGTGGTTATTTCATTATGTTATGTTATATTTGTCTGACTTACAAGTGCCTCTTTAATTTAATTGTAAACAAGATGACTGAAATGATCAAAATCAATGTCAAACTGGCCAAAACACTCAATTTCAGTGGGGATTGAATAATTTTGAACACAACTGTATATAGTGCTTTTATTCCTTCTAATTGGGACCTTAGTGTACTGTATATTTGTATGTTTTTTTGTATTTTTAGATATAATGTTTACTATCATATGCATATAACAGTGTAGTTTTGTGAATTACCTTTTGGCAATTTCATGGTTAGTTAACAAAGATTTTTCTTCAATAGATATTATCTTTAGTGAGGTATATTAGTCCATTTGTCAATTGATAATAATGGTAGCAATGGAAACAGTGGAGATGGTAGACGTGTAAGAAATACGATATTGCTGAAAATATTGCATCAACAATGGGATAATAATAAAGACAACAATACCGATTTCTCGTAAGTTCTAGGTGGTCGTTTGGCAAAGAAATACACATCAACAACAGTATAAATAAAGTTTATATTGCAAGTGGTATTTGCGATACAGGTACAGATACTGATGAACTACAGAAAACAACATGTACAGAGCCATTCAACCATATAAACACAAAGCTTAGGAAACAATGCCCACAAATTATACTTTAACACATAACATTAGTGCAGCATCCCAATATATCCTAACATACAGCCCACAATGCGCAGATACAGCTTACCCAGCCATGGTTTCCAGCCAACAGCCTCACCAGCCCATTCCAGCAAAAGACCCCAGCAAAAGACCCCTTCACAGCACATGGTCAAAGACAATATACCCCTTGACTCCACCCCCTCACCATGCATCACTTCCCTGTGAGAAGGCTCAGTGTGATTGGCTGAAAGGATGCAGATTTGAACTTTAGCTCCGCCTAAGGTCAGTTAAGCAGGAAGTGACGTCCTTTGTCTGAAACATGTGCTCTAAGAATAGATTTTCAAACAGTCCAATTCTTACAATCCCCCACTTGAAGGTGATCGAAATTTATGAGAGAACCTTCACCAAAATGTAACAGTCCATAGATCCATGAATGGGATTAAATATCCAATGTCCATATAAAGATTCCATGAAAGTTCAAAGTAAAACAGTCCATAAAGTTGTCCTTTGTTCAAATGTTTTTTTCCAGGTTGCAGATTTTAAAGTTCATAATGACTCCAGTGTGGATGCATTCAGTAGATCAATTATTAGTTCCACCTACAGTTGGGCAAAAATAACAGAACACAAAACAACACAATTCAAAGACTCACAAATCTTATTATTTAGTTTAGGCAGTTTTGATAAGGTTACTGATTGAAAATGACTATGATATACAAAGACACAGCATGGGACCCATAACATTTTCCAAGATTATCAATTTAGAGACTAGCACATGCTCTGTCCACTACTACTCCAATATCAGGCCATGCCTAGAATGCAAACATCTGCCATTATCTGCCCAGCTCACAGTCTCAGCTCTCTGATCACTCACCACTCTGGGTGGTCACACTCCAGCTCTGTGTGGCTTCCTCTGCCGAGTCCCTCTCCCAGCTCTCACTGGTTCACAGTGGTTTTGCGCGGTTGCTGAGATTTAGACTTCTATGGCAAGTTACACCTGCCTCTCCACTTACTCAGCCCGCACTGACAGTACCACGTCATACTCTGGCAGCACTCAAGCATGCCACTTACCAAGCCAGGATGGACTCATGATGCTCCCACACTCAGTTTGTGAGGCACACAGTACCTTATATGTCACATGCACTGGAAAATTAGCCAAAGAGCTCTCCACTCCGTGATTCTGAAACAGACAGGTTAGCAGACAAAGCCAGACAATGGAACCTCATTATGATTTCATAGCTTCAAAAGCATATGCGTGAACTATTATTACCTACTAAGTACAATAGTACTGCAAACTGAACCAATCACTAGGGTCTCCCATGTCTCTGTACATCAGCATCATCTCCAATTGTGACTCTGTAGACTTGCAACACATGGAAACATTATAAAAACATAACCGACTTTGATATCTGGACTGTAACACTCTAAATGCAATGTTTTTCAACACTCTGGAAAACGATCTCTGTAAAAGGTAGACATAACAGTTAAATCCCAACACATAGTTATACAATTCTGTGGACCTTTGACTGCATTTACTAAAATTCTCAAGGGTTAAGATGCTCATAATGAGAGCACATGGGGCTTTCAACTTCTGCAAAATCTGACCAACAATTCTGGCTAAATCTTGGCTGAGATATGGTCTGCATATTGTACCTGTACATTCAATTATTTGGGAATTTACATTAACAATAGGAACAATTTAAATTGTGCTTTCTGTAACAAAACATCTGTACTAGAGCAAACATCCCCCACTTGACTACATACAAAACCCAATTTAAAAGAAATGAATCAAAACTGTTGTGTGCTTTGAAATCTCAGGTATATGCAAAGTACCTGAAACAAAGCTCACAACCAGAAACAAAAACTCCAGATTGAACAAGGCCTTACCATTTGTTCATTAACATAATTGACCTTACATTACAAATGTTAAGGCATTTTAAATCTGGTTTTCCCGAAATAAATTGTTGCCTTTGTAAAACGCTATATTCAAAAACATTTCAATGGCCCGCAACTTTGTGCATGGGTCCTTACAAGAGGTGAGGAAACAAAAATTCAGTCTCACCTGCCATGCCTTCAGGCCATTCACAAAACCCTCTACTATAGTAAAGTAACAAAGGCAACCCATTCAGATTTACATAGCTACAGTCAGCACCTGAGACTGCAACAGTAATTTAGAATTTAACTTTTCTGACTGTAGATAAAATGATCCATTAAATAAAGAGGCTTATTCCTAACTCTAAAAAAATATGTTAGGATCCTCTTTATACATAAACGCATACATAGACAGACAAACAACAAAACACAGCTGGGATCTTCTTTTGTTCCTCGGTTTCCTATGGAACAGAAACTGGAAAACCATTATTAACCTCTAACAAGATCCCTGCACAAACGGTGTTGTGGAATGTTCCTAATTTTCCTATATTCCAGTATCTCCTGCTTTATTTCATTGACCTCCTGAGCAAATTTCCCTCGAAGCCAACTTACCTCAGCTTGTAATTGCTCAGTCTGTGATCTAAGCACTTCGTAAGGAACCCAGGCTCTATCCTGGTTCCTCTGCCCGTTCCCCCACCTAGGAGAGTACACCTCAATTTTTCTCCTCCTGGTAAGGAATTTGGTATCTCTGGAATAATTCTGCCTGTCTCTCCCAAGTGACGGGCAAAACTGTTTTATGTGACCCTGCTCCCCACATTGGAAGCACCGCCAGGTCACATGCCTTCTCTGGGGCTTACTCACTATATGTACAGCGCTGTCCCTTACGGGCTGCACAGCAAACACCTTATTGAAATTTCTCTTGTGCTGCACTGAAGATTTGAAAGGGTTCCTTTTCAAATCATCTCTTGGACTCTCTAAAGTCCTGTTCCCCTGAATGGGCCTTTCCAGAGAATGCGCCTCCTGCTTGCTCTCTGGCAACTCAATAACTGAACAACCACTGCATTCAGAAGAACTACTATAATCAGCATCACTTTCACTTGGACACTGATTAACTGCTTCACTACTGGAGGACACAGACAATGTTTCCAACTTGCATTGTGCATCCTTCAACTGCTCAGTCAGACCTGCATTCTGACAAAGCAATCTTTTATTTTCCTCAACAATTTGTTGCTGGGTAATGGAAACCACATTGGCCTCTTCAGCAGCAATTGTTAAAATGGAGACTGCACTTTGTAAGTCTTTTACATTGTCCTTCAGCCTCTGAACCTCATGTTCTAGGTTTGATTTTTGTTCAACAACACCCCTGTATTTCTCTGCTATCCATTGAGCTGCAAAAGTAAGCATAGCTTTGGCCTCCTTTTTCTTCAACTTCTTATTATTGATCAAATCATACACATACATCTGGGCATGCTTCCACGGATCTACAGAGCTCTGCAATATATTCACAATACTTTCCTGGTTTTTCAATTTAGTCAGTTGCACAGAGGTCTCCATTTTGTTTACCCCTAAACAACAACAATGGACAGTCTATTCAATGCAAACACTGTGATCTCTGCACACAACAATAGGCAGAGTTTACACTGAAACCATGTGGCTGCTTACCACAATTTCTCACAAAACCTTTCTGCAGTATAAGCTCAACATCAGACCTATCTCACAAATCCAGCATGCAATATTATACAGTTATTAATATGCTTTCCCGCCAAATCATAACACACCTCCTACCTGCCGCTCGCCATTTATGTAAGAAATACGATCTTGCTGAAAATATTGCATCAACAATGGGATAATAATAAAGACAACAATACCGATTTCTCGTAAGTTCTAGGTGGTCGTTTGGCAAAGAAATACACATCAACAACAGTATAAATAAAGTTTATATTGCAAGTGGTATTTGCGATACAGGTACAGATACTGATGAACTACAGAAAACAACATGTACAGAGCCATTCAACCATATAAACACAAAGCTTAGGAAACAATGCCCACAAATTATACTTTAACACATAACATTAGTGCAGCATCCCAATATATCCTAACATACAGCCCACAATGCGCAGATACAGCTTACCCAGCCATGGTTTCCAGCCAACAGCCTCACCAGCCCATTCCAGCAAAAGACCCCAGCAAAAGACCCCTTCACAGCACATGGTCAAAGACAATATACCCCTTGACTCCACCCCCTCACCATGCATCACTTCCCTGTGAGAAGGCTCAGTGTGATTGGCTGAAAGGATGCAGATTTGAACTTTAGCTCCGCCTAAGGTCAGTTAAGCAGGAAGTGACGTCCTTTGTCTGAAACATGTGCTCTAAGAATGGATTTTCAAACAGTCCAATTCTTACAGACGTGCCAACAAAATGTCATTATTCATGTTTAGTACATTTTTAAATGACTGCCACAGTTATCACGATCATCCCTTCCTTATCAGTCTGTAAATATATTATAATGTGTTCTCATATCAAGTAGCATTTTACGGGCTAGGAGGCCACTAATTAAAATCTGTGTCACGGAAATGAAATCCAAGCTGCTTGCTCTTTCTAGTCTGTAAACATCAACGTTTCCAACAATTAGAACTCTTTGCTGTGCCTAGCAACTGGGACTTCTTTCAGTTAGATGCCCATCCTTGTGTCTGTGAGCACTGCACAGCATTCACCTGGCAAACTTAGCCTGTTTGTTTGCATTGTAGTACAGGCAGTAAACCTTCTTTCTATGCTTGACTTACTAATAATGTATACCTTCAACTTTCACAACTTTCTTTTATAGATGAGTGGTACTTTCACATGTCCAGTAGCTGGCTCTTTAGGTCACACCGTGCAATTTCATGGTTCATAAATTTCCATTTCCTTGTAATCTGTGCCACTATACTGCTGCCAGTGCTTGCTATTCAAACCCAAAATGAGGTATTATTATGAACTATTGGATGAAAAGAAAAAAAAAGTACTGTAGGTGGATCAGCAAGATTAAGTTGGATTTCTTCCACAGATATTGTTCAGCAAAACATTTATTACTAGTAAGACACCCTAACCACCCCCTATCCCCCCTGATGCCTAACCTTAAAACCTACTTCCTGACACTTAACCTTTACCATCCTCCCCCCCACTGCACAAACCCCCTTCCTGATGCCTCAACTTAACGACCCCCAGCGGCGCAGAGCCCCTTCCTGCCGCCTAACCAGCTCCTGCCGCAAACCCTCTTTATTCTGCAACGCAGCTGAGCACGGTGAACTAGCCCCTAAAATTTTGTTATAAAATAAAATCTTATTTAATGACACATGAAAGAGGTGCTAATGTTGCTTTCCTTTACTTATTTGCTTAACTTATAAAATGATTTCCTAATCTGCTAACTGTTATTGCAATGCAGGAGCAGATTGCATTATAATCTACTCGTCATGGTAACACTGATGTCATAAACCTTGGATCTTGGATTACACTTTAGCAGCTGTCAGTGACATAAATATCCAAAAATAAGCAAGCTCTATTGTATGTGTAGGCTGATATACAGTACACCAGGAGCTGATTACAGACCATTTTATTTTGGATAAAACATATTAAAAAGAGAGCCAAGGAAAAGTGCACAGATACTGACGATTAACAAATGGAGACTTTAAATACAAACTAAGGCCTTAATTCACTAATGGCAGTTTGGTAAAATAATTTAGGTTGGTAAAATACCGCATTTGGTATTTTACACTTTTTTTTTTCCCAAATTCACTAAGATTTCCTGAATGCAGTAGAAGTGCGGTAATTTCCTGAATGCAGTAGAAGTGCGGTCATTTCCTGAACAAACATGCTTCAATTCACTATGCCCTGCTTGGTAAGTCTAACTTATCGGCTGTGGAACAGGTCAAGCAGGAAGCTGTGAGTCTGTGTGCATGAGTCGGGGTTTTTCTGTCCAGTGCATCCCCAGCATTCCTTTAGATATGCTGTAGCCACCACAGGGAGCTCTTCTGTATACCAGTATACAGATATTCACATTTAAAGGGATACAGAAAAGCTTTTTAAAATGTCTCCTTCCGCTTCTCTGCGTTCCAGAGTATCGGACCAAATGGAGTGAGAAGCAGCGCTGTGTGGCTCTACCTATTGGCTGCCTGGCTTTTCCTAATGGCTAATAGCCATTGGCTATCTGCTACATCTGTCTGTGTTACCGCATGAAGAGTGTGAGTTATTGGCTGGTCAGAGCTGGAGGTAAATACCAAACACTTTTGCATGATTTACCAAATGCTTTATGCAGGGAACACACTTGACTGTTTTCGTGCGCGTTTTCTGCACAGAAAAACTGAGAACTCATTTTAGTTAATGTGCTAGTACACAGTTACTTTGTTGTTCGCACGCAGAAAAAAAACTGACATTCTGCATGATAACTCTGCACATTTTATCAGTTTCCTCTATCATTTACATCAGCTGCTGTTAAAAAAACACGCGCGTTTTCCTGCATGGAAACACACTTGGTGTGCAGAAAAAGTATGCAGAAAAACGCGCGCGGAAAACTGAAAGTCAAGTGTGTTCCCTGCCTTAATCTTTACGAATAGCAATTTCTTGACATTTCTTGAGGTATTTACTACACAAGTCTGTAATTTAACTCACCAGTCAGAAATTTTCCTTTTCAGTGCGGTAATAGGTTTAAAATACCCCTGAACCAGGCTGTTTATAATATACTTGATACACTGATTTATGTCTGGTGCTGTGACATGCCTCACAGCACCTTCCTCCCCCATCAGCGCCCCCCTGTCCCCGTTCTGCTCAGTTGACATCTTCGACTGGAGCTGAACGTCGATTATGGGCTGGGAGAAAGTGTTATTACTTCCTCCTCTATGCCTGCCATTAGCTCCTCCCCTTTACTTGCCGCTTATAGTTCCCGATCTGAGTGCTGCACACAGCGCACAGAGGAGCTGCGCGGTGTGCAGGCTTGTGATAATTGAAGTCAGAACGGTAGTGTATATTAGTACACTATCGTTCTGACCATTGTTATCACAAGCCTGCACACAGTGCTGCTCGCCTGCGCGCTGTGTGCAGCACTCAGATCGGGAACTATAAGCGGCGCGTAAAGGGGGCGGAGCTAAGGACAGGTATAGAGGAGGAAGTACTAACACTTCCTCCCAGCCCGTAATCGATGACTCAGTAAAGCGATGGATAGGGAGGAGGATCGTGCTGTGACATGTCACAGCAGAATAAAATCAAATATTTAAAAAGTATATTGTTCAAAACCCCGGTCAGGGGTACTTTAATGAATTGGCATCTGGCAAGGTGATCAGTAAAATCGGCTGTTTTCTGCATTACCGATTGCAGTAATGCTTAGTGAATTGAGGCTTTGATGTTTACAGAGTCAACTGATAGAAAAAAATCAGTTGCTCTCTTCTATTGAACACAGGGATCAGACTAATTTGGGTCCTAGTGCTGTATTGGCTACAGATGCATTCTGTTGTTATGGAGGGGGAAGAAGGGATGAAGGCGTAGCACATGCCAGCTTCTAAAGAGCTAAGTGAGTACTGGAACAATGGGCTCAGCATTTGGATCTCTCAGCATTGCATGGGGATGCTGCACACAAGCTAGATTCTTGACAGAGACTGCCTTGACTGGCTGTGTCACCCTCTAGCATGAGTAGAAACTGTCTTTTATTTCTCAGTAATAACTAGAAATAGTCAATGTGATGATATGCATGCCAGCAAACCTAATGCAAAATGTATGCAACTTGGAACTGGGCCAATCTAACTGGGTAGGAGGTGCATCCGACTGACCAAATTCCAAGGTACATACAACTTTTATTAAATTGTCATGCAAGCTAGAATTATTAACATCTCATTGACCATATCTATTGATAACCCTACCCCTTCCCCTAACAGTGGCATGTCCTCTTAAAACACATCTGAACTGACCATGTTTTGCTGCTCAGGTCTCCTCCATTTCACCACTCTGCCTCAGGCGGGAATAATAAAGATATTCAGCAAGTGTGAAGTAAGAAAGAGCATGCACCACTCCTTCATCTTGCATTTCCATAAATGTGGGGTAAAGTGGTGCAAAAGAGTGCAGCCCGGCAAAACAAGGGAACCTTTAATACACACATTATCACGTTTAGTTTACAATATTTTACGTTATTTCCTGCTTCCCTTAAAGTAAGGAAGCTGGAAGCTCAGCAGTCTGGAGTCACTCTGCAGGATGTGGTGGAACTATCCAAGAAGAACTTGGCCTCCATAAAGATGAACACAGGTGCTGCTCCAGAGGAGGGAGGGAAGGTGAAGACCAGACAGGAAGGTAAGTAATACAGGATCTTCTCAAAAAAATAGCATATTGTGATAAAGTTCATTATTTTCTGTAATGTACTGATAAACATTAGACTTTCATATATTTTAGATTCAAATACACACAACTGAAGTAGTTCAAGCCTTTTATTGTTTTAATATTGATGATTTTGGCATACAGCTCATGAAAACCCAAATTTCCTATCTCAAAAAATTAGCATATTTCATCCGACCAATAAAAGAAAAGTGTTTTTAAAACAAAAAAAAGTCAACCTTCAAATAAGTATATTCAGTTATGCACTCAATACTTGGTCGGGAATCCTTTTGCAGAAATGACTGCTTCATTGCGGCGTGGCATGGAGGCAATCAGCCTGTGGCACTGCTCAGGTGTTGTGGAGGCCCAGGATGCTTCGATAGCGGCCTTAAAGGGACACTTAAGTCAAAGAGACGCAAGACCCAACACTCTGGATGAGCTTAAAGGGAAACTTAAGTCAAACAAAAAAAATGAGTTTTACTCACCTAGGGCTTCCAATAGCCCCCTGCAGCTGTCCGGTGCCCTCGCCGTCTCCCTCCGATCCTCCTGGCCCCGCCGTCAGCCGCTTCCTGTTTCGGTGACAGGAGCTGACAGGCTGGGGACGCGAGTGATTCTTCGCGTTCCTGGCCACAAAAGCGCCATAGCATATATCATATATCATATAGCAGCATAGAGGGTGCTAATGTGTCTGGGAATGCGAAGAATCACTCACGTCCCCAGCCTGTCAGCTCCTGTCACCGAAACAGGAAGTGGCTGCCGGCGGGGCCAGGAGGATCGGAGGGAGACGCCGAGGGCACCGGACAGCTGCAGGGAGCTATTGGAAGCCCTAGGTGAGTAAAACTCATTTTTTTTGTTTGACTTAAGTTTCCCTTTAAGCTCATCCAGAGTGTTGGGTCTTGCGTCTCTCAACTTTCTCTTCACAATATCCCACAGATTCTCTATGGGGTTCAGGTCAGGAGAGTTGGCAAGCCAATTGAGTACAGTAATACTATGGTCAATAAACCATTTACCAGTGGTTTTGGCACTGTGAGCAGGTGCCAGGTCGTGCTGAAAAATGAAATCTTCATCTCCATAAAGCTTTTCAGCAGATGGAAGCATGAACCCACTTTTGAACCAGAAACAGCGGCAGAAGCGCCTGACCTGGGCTACAGAGAAGCAGCACTGGACTGTTGCTCAGTGGTCCAAAGTACTTTTTTCGGATGAAAGCAACTTTTACATGTCATTTGGAAATCAAGGTGCCAGAGTCTGGAGGAAGACTGGGGAGAGGGAAATGCCAAAATGCCTGAAGTCCAGTGTCAAGTACCCACAGTCAGTGATTGTCTGGGGTGCCATGTCTGCTGCAGGTGCTGGTCCACTGTGTTTTATCAAGGGCAGGGTCAATGCAGCTAGCTATCAGGAGATTTTAGAGCACTTCATGCTTCCATCTGCTGAAAAGCTTTATGGAGATGAAGATTTCATTTTTCAGCACGACCTGGCACCTGCTCACAGTGCCAAAACCACTGGTAAATGGTTTACTGACCATGGCATTACTTTGCTCAATTGGTCTGCCAACTCTCCTGACGTGAACTCCATAGAGAATCTGTGGGATATTGTAAAGAGAAAGTTGAGAGACGCAAGACCCAACACTCTGGATGAGCTTAAGGCCGCTATCGAAGCATCCTGGGCCTCCATAACACCTGAGCAGTGCCACAGGCTAGTTGCCTCCATGCCACGCCGCATTGAAGCAGTCATTTCTGCAAAAGGATTCCCGACTAAGTATTCAGTGCATAACTGAACATAATTATTTGAAGGTTGACTTTTTTTTGTTTTAAAAACACTTTTCTTTTATTGGTCGGATGAAATATGCTAATTTTTTGAGATAGGAAATTTGGGTTTTCATGAGCTGTATGCCCAAATCATCAATATTAAAACAATAAAAGGCTTGAACTACTTCAGTTGTGTGTATTTGAATCTAAAATATATGAAAGTCTAATGTTTATCAGTACATTACAGAAAATAATGAACTTTATCACAATATGCTAATTTTTTTAGAAGATCCTGTAGAAGATGCCTTGTGATGTTCTCCTCTGCATCTGTCAGACTGTCACTGCCTCCAGAGACTCATAACTGCTTGCATGACTGGACCTCAGCACCCAGTGCACTTAAGCATCCACAGCGACTTGGCACCCACAACAACTTAGCAGCCACTCAGCCTTGCCATCCACAGGTACTTGGCACCCACTGCTGTTTAGCAACTAAGCATTTACTGGACCTAGGCACCTACTGCACTTTAGCACCCACAGAAAATAGGAATCTACAGCAGCTAAACACCCACTGTTGTTTAGCACCCTTAGCAACTTAGTACCCCCTACAACTTGGTTCCCACATACTTGATACTTCTTGTCCATTATACTCTACTCTAATCTATTACTTCTCAAGCCACTGCTTGTTACCTACTATCTGCCTGTTACTGATGTTCCTTACCTGTGATTGCTATAAGCTCCTTATCATTAATAATTTCTACATATACAGTAACTGGCATTCTTTATCATTGGTGCATTCCAAAAACATACGGATAAGTTAATTGGCTCCCCCTAAAAAAATTGGCCCTAGACTACAGTACTTACACTACATAATATAGACAATGGTAGGGATTAGATTGTGAGCTCCTCTGAGGGACAGCTAGTGACAAGATATATATATATATATACACTGTACAGCGCTGCATAATATGTCGGCGCTATATAAATACTAAATAATAATAATAATAATAATTGGTGATATCTGGATGTCATTCATATCTACCCTTTGTTTACAAGATTATTATGTATTATGATGTCTTGATGTATGACAGTGAAATGAGGACCAGTGATGCGAGCTGATGGCCCTGTAATATATGGTTAAAGAAGATGACAAACATTTATACAGTACCTACAGCATGCAATATAGGTACAGTGTTGCCCATAATTAATCATACCCCTGACAAATTTTGACTTAAAGTTACTTTCATTCAACCAGCAAGCTATTCTTTTGACAGGAAATGACATAGCTGTCTCCCAAAAGATAATAAGATGACGTACAAGAGGCATTATTGTGGAAAAAAGTTTCTTATCTTTTACTTACATTTAAGCAAAAAGTGTACAGTCCAAGATTATCCATACCCTTCTCAATAATCAATAGAAAAGCCTATTACAGCAATGAAACACTTCCTATAATTGCATACCAGCTTTTTGCATGTCTCCACAGGTATTTTTGCCCATTCATCTTTACCAATGAGCTCCAAATCTTTCATGTTGGAGGGTCTTCTTGCCATGACCCTGATCTTTAGCTCCCTCCACAGATTCTCAATTGGATTCAAGTCAAGACTCTGACTGGGCCACTCCAAAACATTAATGTTGTTGTCTGCTAACCATTTCTTCACCACTTTTGCTGTGTGTTGTGGGTCATTGTCATGCTGAAATGTCCACTGGTGCCCAAGGCCGAGTTTCTCTGCAGACTGCCTGATGTTGTCGTTGAGAATCCTCATGTATTGCTCTTTTTCCTGGTGTCGTTTACTGTGATTAGGTTCCCTGGTCCATTAGCTGAAAAACACCACCAAAGCATTAGGTTCCCACCACCATGTTTGACATTGGAGAGTGTGTTCTTCAGGTTGAAGGCTTCACCTTTTTTACGCCAAATGAATAAACATCATTGTGACCAAACAATTACATTTTTGTTTCATCTGACCATAACACAGAAGACCAAAAGTCTTCTTTTTTGTCCAGATGAGCATTTGCAAAGGCTAAGCGAGCTTTTGTGTGCCTTATCTATAGAAGTGGTGTCCTCCTTGTTCTGCATCAGTGGAACCCAGCAGTGTGCAGTGTCCGTTGAATTGTCTGCCTTGAGACATTGCCACCAGCAGAGCCCAGATTCACCAGGAAGGCCTTGGTGGTGATCCTTGGATTCTTTTCCACCTCCCTCACTATCCTCCTGGCCAGCACAGAGGTCACTTTTGGCTTCCGACCACGTCCTCTGAGATTTCCCACAGTGCGGAACATCTTGTATTTTAATAATACTTTGCACTGTAGCCACTGGAACTTGAAAACATTTAGAAATGGCCTTGTAGCCCTTTCCTGAGCAGCCACAATGAGCAGCCACAGATCCTCACTGAGCTCCTTTGTTTTAGCCATGACTGTCCACAAAACCAACTTCAGAGAGCTGCTGTTTTTAACCTGTTGAGTTGATTAAAACAGCTGTTCCCAATTAATCAGGGTAATTAGGATGCTTTAGAACAGCTTGGACTATTTGGAATGGTATAGAACTTTGGATTTTCCCACAGACTGTGACATTTCGTGAAGAGTATGAATAATTTTGGACTGGACACTTTTTGCTCAAATGTAAATAAAAGCTGAGAATTTTTTTCACACAATAATGCCGCTTGTACATCGTCTTGTTATCTTTTGGGAGACAACTATGTAATTTCCCTTAAAAAAATTACTTGCTGGTTGAATAAAAGTAACTTTAAGTCAAAATTTGCCTGGGGTATGAATAACTATGGGCAGCATTGTACATGCTCTTTTATATTATGCTATTTGTCCCTGACTTCAATCTGTTGTGGCTACATCTGTTGTTTGCAGCAGCACGCTATGCATACCACACAGCTACTCCTTCTGAAATTCTGATATACTAGTATTAAAACTGTCAATCTTTGAGAGGCTATTGCTTGGAATGGGAAACGTACCACTATTGTTCTGTAATTATTTTAGGAATTACAATTTTTATAGTTAAATAAGTGTTTGTCTTGTATTAATAGCTAGTGATGGGCTGAACCTCCGATTCGGTTCGCGAAAAAGTTCGCGAACCGCAATAGACTTCAACGGGGAGGCGAACTTTGAAAAATAGAAAAAATTATGCTGGCCACAAAAGTGATGGAAAAGATGTTTCAAGGGGTCTAACACCTGGAGGGGGGCATGGCGGAGTGGGATACACGCCAAAAGTCCCGGGGAAAAATCTGGATGTGACGCAAAACAGCGTTTTAAGGGCAGAAATCACATTGAATGCTAAATTGCAGGCCTAACGTGCCTTAAAACATCTTGCATGTGTATACATCAATCAGGTAGTGTAATTAGAGTACTGCTTCACACTGACGCACCAAACTAACTGTGTAACGCACCGCAAGTTACCAGCTGTTTGTGTAGTGACGGCCATGCTGGACTACTGCGCAACATGGCGAGATTGCTCTTCTTCACTCAGTGATGTCAGGTAATGTGTGACTGCCTTATCAACTTTCCATGGCATTGTTAAAAAGCTTACGTTTTGTTTTTAAATTACATTTTCTACTTGCTGTGTACTTGTTCAGTACAGCTACAATGAGAATCCTATGGAGGCGGGCAAGTCCCGCCCCGAGGTAGTGACCAAAAATAACAATACAGGAGGACTATCGAGGGCTTGCTGTATTTGAAATGAATGTACTTTAAATCCTTTAACGAGAACCAGTTATGGCGGGCAAAGATGACACCACATTCCTTTCACGAGAATCATATGGAGGCGGGCAAGTCTGCCATTTGTGACCCCGGGTAATGGCCGGAGAATGAGGGATGGAATCCGGTGTGGAGCCTGAGCACCGGCTACCACTACACAGGCAAGGAGGGCAGCAGGCAGGCATGCACGCCCGCCCCGAGGTAGTGACCAAAAATAACTATACAGGACTCAGGAGGACTTTTGAGGCCCTAATTGTAATAAATCAACTTTACATCCTTTAACAGGAATCTGTTATGGAGGGCAAGTCTGCCATTGTCACCACGGGTAATGGGCGGGGAATGAAGGTTGGATTCCGGCCCGAAGTGGGAGCCTGCTGAGACCCATGCTGTAGCTGCCCTGACCGTGTTTTGCAGACCAGGCATCTGTGGTCAGATGGACCCTTGACCCAGCAGAAGACAAACCAAGTCGAAAGCATTTGCCAAGAATGTTTTACGGAGGGCAAGTTTTTCAATTGTTTGAAACTGTAGATGGTTGTATTTTTAAATTGTTTGAAACTGTAGATGGTTGTATTTTTAAATTGTTTGAAACTGTAGATGGTTGTATTGCGTTCCGGAGTTGGAGCCTAAGAAACGGCTACCACCACACATCCAGGCAAGGAGGGCAGCAGGCAGGCATGCACGCCCGCCCCGAGGTAGTGACCAAAAATAACAATACAGGACTCAGGAGGACTTTTGAGGCCCTAATTGTAATGACTCAACTTTAAATCCTTTAACGGGAATCCGTTATGGAGGGCAAGTCTGCCATCCATTCAAGTGCAAGTTCTGCACTGACTGCCAGGTATAATACAATGTGCAGTCACTGATGCAGTGAAAGGTATGCAGTGAGTGCAAACAGCCGTTTGTGTAGTGACGGCCGTGCTGGACTGGTGTGCACCATGACGAGAGTGCAGGTGATGTTGGCTTTTCAGCCCATATGGTCGCCCGGCTGATGTAGCTGAATGACAGAACAGTGACTGTCCAGCTGATCAAATTTGGTCTGACCACAATGAAACAACGACCTTATTATCTTTGGTGTGCCACCCCCACCCGAGACACTCATATAGCCGGCAGTCATTGCTTCATTGTGATACGCAAGCCCCTTCACCGCCGCAAGGTAATGATCACGAAGGGGGATGGGCACATGTACATGCCTTTTGTTTTTTTGTTGCAGCCGCCTGCAGTTCAGCCAGAAAAATTAGGCAGGCATGTGCACGCCCCAGAAAAATTAGTATAGCGGCCGCTGCTAGCAGCGGCCTTAAAAATTCTGGAATCCGCCTAGAGTCCTGGATCCTGGTGGTGGTGGCGGAGAAGGCAGTCAAGCGGCCTGCAGGCAGAGATGCTGTGTGTGGGGACTGACTTAGTCTTCGGTCGTGCAATAGCCCTCAGGGATCCATGCCTCATTCATTTTGATAAAGGTCAGGTACTGAACACTGTCATGACTTAGGCGACTTCTCTTCTCAGTGACAATGCCTCCAGCTGCACTGAAGGTCCTTTCTGACAGGACACTTGCGGCAGGGCAAGAGAGAAGTTGTATGGCAAATTGGGACAGCTCTGGCCACAGGTCAAGCATGCGCAACCAGTAGAGCAAGGGTTCATCCTCGCTGCTCGCAGTCGCAGTGTGTACATCCACACTTAAGGCCAGGTAGTCGGCTACCTGCCGGTCCAGGCGTTGGTGGAGGGTGGATCCCGAAGGGCTACAGCGAGGCGTTGGACTAAAGAATGTCCGCATGTCCGACATCACTCCGAGATCGCTGGAGCGTCCAGTCCTTGCCTGCGTGGACTGGGGAGGAGGAGGAGAATTACTGCCAGTGGTACCTTTATTGCGTTGTACTGTCACATCACCCTTAAATGCATTGTAAAGCATCATTGACAGCTTGTTCTGCAAGTGCTGCATCCTTTCCGCCTTGTGTTGAGTTGGTAACAGGTCTGCCACTTTGTGCCTGTACCGAGGGTCTAGTAGCGTGGCCACCCAGTACAGGTCATTCGTCTTGAGTTTTTTGATATGGGGGTCCCTCAACAGGCTGGACAACATGAAAGAGGCCATCTGCACAAAGTCGGATCCAGATGTACTCTCCATCTCTTCTTGCTCTTCCACAGTGATGTCACGCAACTCCTCTTCCTCCCCCCAGCCACGAACAATACCACGGGAACGTGGAGCAGCAGAAGCCCCCTGTGATGGCTGCTGTGGTTGTTCTTCTGCCGCCGCCGCCGCCTCTTCCTCCTCCACAGAAACACCTTCCTCATAATCGTCATCCAAGTCTGACTGCTCTCCTACCCCACACGACTCCTCTTCTTCCTCCTCCTCCCCCCTCTGTGGTGCCGCAGGTGTCGAGGAAACATGTGGTTCAGATGTAAATCGCTCCCACGAATCCTCCTGCCGTAGCTGTTCCTGTTCCCGCTCCTCCACAGCTTCATCCACCACTCTACGCACGGCACGCTCCAGGAAGTAAGCGTAGGGGATCAAGTCGCTGATGGTGCCTTCAGCACGACTCACCAGGTTGGTCACCTCCTCAAACGGCCGCATGGTCCTGCATGCATTACTCATCAGTGTCCAGTTGTTGGGCCACAACATCCCCATCTTCCCAGATTGTGTCCTTCTACTGTAGTTGTACAGGTACTGGGTGACGGCTTTTTCCTGTTCTAGCAGGCGAGAGAACATGAGCAGGGTGGAATTCCAGCGAGTTGGGCTATCGCATATCAAGCATCTCACCGGCAAGTTGTTTTTCCGCTGAATGTCCGCAAAGCGTGCCATGGCCGTATAAGACCGCCTGAAATGCCCACACAACTTCCTGGTCTGCTTCAGGACGTCCTCTAAGCCTGGGTACTTTGAGACAAGTCTTTGCACGACCAGATTCAGCACATGTGCCATGCAGGGTACATGTGTCAGCTTTCCCAAATTCAAAGCGGAAAGGAGATTGCTGCCGTTGTCACACACCATGTTGCCGATCTCCAGCTGGTGTGGGGTCAGTTATTGCTCCACCTGTTTGTTAAGAGCAGTCAGGAGAGCTGCTCCAGTGTGACTCTTCGCTTTGAGGCAAGACATGTCTAAAATTGCGTGACACCGTCGTACCTGGCATGCAGCGTAGGCTCTGGGGAGATGGGGCTGTGTAGCTGGAGAGGAAGAGGAGATGGCAGCACCGCTAGAGTTCAACTGACACTCAGCCAAGGAGGAGGAGGAGGTTGACAGCGAAGAGGATGTAGCTGGAGGAGAAGGAGAGGAGGTGGCAGGGGGCCTGCCTGCAAGCCATGGAGGTGTCACAAGTCGGTCCGCTGCGCAGCCACGTACTCCCTGCTTGCTGCCATCGGTCACCAGGTTGACCCAATGGGCTGTGTACGTAATGTAGCAGCCCTGCCCGTGCTTGGCAGACCAGGCATCCGTGGTCAGGTGGACCCTTGACCCAACGCTCTTCGCAATAGATGACACCACTTGCCTCTGAACTGCACGGTACAGTTTGGGTATGGCCTTTCGTGAAAAATAAGTGCGGCCTGGTATCTTCCACTGCGGTGTCCCAATGATCACAAATTTACAGAAAGCCTCTGACTCCACCAGCTTGTATGGTAATAACTGGCGAGCTAATAGTTCCGCCACACCAGCTGTCAGACGCCGGGCAAGAGGGTGACTGGCCAAAATTGGCTTCTTCCGCTCAAAGACTTCCTTCACAGACACCTGGCTACTGCTGTGGGCAGAGGAGCAGGAACCACTCAAGGGCAGAGGCGGTGTGAAGGAGGGTGGCTGTGAAGGTTCAAGGGAGAAAGCTGATGAAGACGATGCACCTGAAGGAGGAAGAGGAGAAGGAGGGTGGCTTGTCTTTTGAGGGGTGCTGCTTTTCCTCAGGTATTCTTCCCATAGCTGTTTGTGCCTTTTCTCCAGGTGCCTTCGTAAGCCACTTGTCCCTACGTGAGTGTTGGCCTTTCCACGGCTCAATTTTTGGAGGCAGAGAGAACAGATGGCTTTGCTCCTATCTGAGGCACACACGTTAAAATATTTCCAAACCGCTGAGCCCCCCTGGGGTGATGGCACTACGGTGGCATCAACAGCTGACCTTGAAGGGCATGTTGGCTGGCTGGCCCCAGCTGGCGATACATGGTGCCGGCTCTGCTTCTATCATGGAGTCGTCTCCTCCTACTCCTCTCTGGCTCCCCCTCTGAACTGTTCCCCTGGTCATCTCCTCTATTGAGAACATACGTGGCATCCGTATAATCGTCATCATAATCCTCCTGCTCAGCTTCGCTGTCCTCAGACAACTCCACAACTGCACCAACTTCAGGTGGGTCATCATGCCCCTCCTCACCAGTGGCGGCTCCAGCTTCAGATTTCTGGGGGGGCTCAAAGGAGGCACGAGGGGTGGCAGGCCGGGCTTGGGGGGGGGGGGGATTTGGGCATGGTCATGATGTCATGTGGGCGGGGCTAACTGTAATGTAGTTGTACCAGCTAACGTAGTTACAAAAAACAAAAAAATGAAAGTAAATGAAGTAAACGCACATAATGACAGGTAGCCTTTCACCAGTAAATGCACATAAGAATCAGCTTTTCAGCAGTTAATGCACGTAATGACAGACAGCGTTTCCCCATTAAATGCACATAAGAGACAGCTTTTCACCAGTTAATGCACATAATGACAGACTGCGTTTCTGCAGTAAATGCACATAAGAGCCTGCTTTTCACCAGTTAATGCATGTAATGACAGACAGCATTTCCCTAGTAAATGCACATAAGAGACAGCTTTTCACCAGTTAATGCACATGACAGACAGCCTTTCACCAGTTAATGCCCATAAGAGACAGCTTTTCACCAGTAAATGCACATAAGAGACAGCTTTTCACCAGCTAACGCACGTAATGACAGACAGCTTTTCACCAGTAAATGCACGTAATGACAGACAGCTTTTCACCAGTAAATGCACGTAATGACAGACAGCTTTTCACCAGTAAATGCATGTAATAACAGACAGCGTTTCCCCATTAAATGCACATAAGAGACAGCTTTTCACCAGTAAATGCACGTAATGACAGACAGCGTTTCTGCAGTAAATGCACATAAAGAGACAGCTTTTCGCCAGTTAATGTACGTAATGACAGACAGAGTTTCCCCATTAAATGCACATAAGAGACAGCTTTTCACCAGTTAATGCACATAATGACAGACAGCCAGTGTCCCCAGTATATGTAGCCAGGCGTATAGCTGTCCCCAGTATATGTAGTCAGGCTAGTGATGGTGGGCTGGGGGCCCCAGGGCACCTCAGGCCTGGCCGGTGGTGGGCTGGAGGCCTGAGACCTGGCTGGTGGTGGTGGGCTGGGGGCCCCAGGGCAGCTAAGGCCTGGCTGGTGGTGGTAGGCTGGGGGCCCCAGGGCAGCTAAGGCCTGGCTGGTGGTGGTAGGCTGGGGGCCCCAGGGCAGCTAAGGCCTGGCTGGTGGTGGTAGGCTGGGGGGCCCCAGGGCAGCTAAGGCCTGGCTGGTGGTGGGAGGCTGGGGGCCCCAGGGCAGCTAAGGCCTGGCTGGTGGTGGGAGGCTGGGGGCCCCAGGGCAGCTAAGGCCTGGCTGGTGGTGGGAGGCTGGGGGCCCCAGGGCAGCTAAGGCCTGGCTGGTGGTGGGAGGCTGGGGGCCCCAGGGCAGCTAAAGGGCTGGCTGGTGGTGGGAGCCTGGGGGCCCCAGGGCAGCTAAGGGCTGGCTGGTGGTGGGAGGCTGGGGGCCCCAGGGCAGCTAAGGGCTGGCTGGTGGTGGGTGGCTGGGGGCCCCAGGGCAGCTAAGGCCTGGCTGGTGGTGGGAGGCTGGGGGCCCCAGGGCAGCTAAGGCCTGGCTGGTGGTGGGTGGCTGGGGGCCCCAGGGCAGCTAAGGCCTTGCTGGTGGTGGTCAGATGGGGGGCCCCAGGGCAGCTCAGGCCTGGCTGGTGGTGGTCGGATGGGGGGCCCCAGGGCAGCTCAGGCCTGGCTAGTGGTGGTGGGATGTAGGGCCCCAGGGCAGCTCAGGCCTGGCTGGTGGTGGTGGGATGGAGGGCCCCAGGGCAGCTCAGGCCTGGTGGGAAGGCCTCAGGCCTGGCTGGTGGGATGGGGGGCCCCAGCCCCCAGGGCAGCTCAGGCCTGGCTGGTGGTGGTGGGATGGGGGGCCCCAGGGCAGCTCAGGCCTGGCTGGTGATGGTGGGAGGGGGGGCCGAAGGGCAGCTCAGACCTGGCTGGTGGACTGGTAGGTGGGCTGGGGCCCCAGAGTCAGGCCTGGGGGTTGTTGGTGGTGGTGCTGCTGGTGCTAGGCTCAGGAGGCCTGGGGGGCTGCGGCAGAAAGACAATTTGGCAGTTGACTGGGAGAGGACAGCCACCGCCCACCGCACCCACCTTTTCGCGGAGTTCCGACTTCAAGTCCTGCTCCTGCTGCCTGGCTAGCCTGGCTGTCAGGTCCAGAGTCCAGCCCCGCTGCCGCTGTCCGTGTGTCGGTGCCTGGGTGTCCGTGTCTATGTCACACACAGTCAGCGTGACTAGCCCGCCCCGCAGAGAGAGTCTGACTGTTACGCAGTCACACTTTTATAACGCCGCTATACGCGGCGCCGGCGAGTCGCCACCACCACGTTACCCCTGGGGCGGGCCGCTCTGCGTGACTCACTCAGCTGAGCCTGCGCCCGGCCCAGGGACAGAAGAGCGGAAGCGGACATGTCAGCCGGCCAGGGTGGGTGGGTCCGTGGGATCGCTGCTGGGGTGGGTGCCAGCCCAAGCCCTTGCCCAGTCGCCCTCCTACCAGAGTCCCAGACTCCCAGGCAGCCCTCGGCTCCACTCACTGCAGTGCAGCCAGAGAGTGACGATGAGCCAGGTTGGGTCGGACACAGCCGGCGGCGGCGGGGGGGCTTTGAGGGGGGCTAATGAGTTGCCAGCTGGGGCTTAAGCCTGGGTAAGCCCCAGCGTGGCGCCGCCACTGCTCCTCACACGTTACGTCCATACTATCGCCACCTAACTCAGATGTATGAGGTGGTGTACCTGTGCCTTATTCTTGTTGTTGCAGTAGTGGCTGTGAATCAGTGATTTCACCACCACCACCACCAAATAACTCCTGCGAAGTGTCAAATGCTGCGGATGTGGTGCTTGTTGTAGCGCTGGTGGCTAGAGATGAGGTGTTCTGTGTTAAATACTCAAGCACGTCCTCACAATTTTGGGACGTGATGGCACGTGACTTCTTCTGAGCACTGTACTTTGGGCCAGGTCCGCACTAAATCACAGCAACACCACCTCACACAGACCTGCCAGTGCCAGGTGGCCTTCCTCTGGGTCTGCCTCTACCTCTTCCTCTACCTGGTTTGTCCATTTTGTCCATCTTGGGGGGAAGCTAGGTATATGCAGTGAGGTGAGTTCACTGAACACAACAGGTAGTTAGATGCAGTCAGCTGAGTTCACTCAACACAAAGGTAGTTATATGCAGTGAGGTGAGTTCACTGAACACAAAAGGTAGCTATATGCAGTGAGGTGAGTTCACTGAACACAACAGGTAGTTAGATGCAGTCAGATGAGTTCACTCAACACAAAGGTAGTTATATGCAGTGAGGTGAGTTCACTCAACAGAAAAGGTAGATATGCAGTGAGGTGAGTTCATTCAACCCAAAGGTAGTTATATATGCAGTGAGGAGAGTTCAATGAACACAAAAGGTAGCTATATGCAGTGAGGTGAGTTCACTCAACCCAAAGGTAGTTATATATGCAGTGAGGTGAGTTCACTGAACACAACAGGTAGTTAGATGCAGTCAGCTGAGTTCACTCAACACAAAGGTAGTTATATGCAATGAGGTGAGTTCACTGAACACAAAGGTAGCTATATGCAGTGAGGTGAGTTCACTGAACACAACAGGTAGTTAGATGCAGTCAGATGAGTTCACTCAACACAAAGGTAGTTATATGCAGTGAGGTGAGTTCACTCAACAGAAAAGGTAGATATGCAGTGAGGTGAGTTCATTCAACCCAAAGGTAGTTATATATGCAGTGAGGAGAGTTCAATGAACACAAAAGGTAGCTATATGCAGTGAGGTGAGTTCACTCAACCCAAAGGTAGTTATATATGCAGTGAGGTGAGTTCACTGAACACAACAGGTAGTTAGATGCAGTCAGCTGAGTTCACTCAACACAAAGGTAGTTATATGCAATGAGGTGAGTTCACTGAACACAAAAGGTAGCTATATGCAGTGAGGTGAGTTCACTGAACACAACAGGTAGTTAGATGCAGTCAGATGAGTTCACTCAACACAAAGGTAGTTATATGCAGTGAGGTGAGTTCACTCAACAGAAAAGGTAGATATGCAGTGAGGTGAGTTCATTCAACCCAAAGGTAGTTATATATGCAGTGAGGAGAGTTCAATGAACACAAAAGGTAGCTATATGCAGTGAGGTGAGTTCACTCAACCCAAAGGTAGTTATATATGCAGTGAGGTGAGTTCACTTAACACAACAGGTAGTTAGATGCAGTCAGCTGAGTTCACTCAACACAAAGGTAGTTATATGCAGTGAGGTGAGTTCACTCAACCCAAAGGTAGTTATATATGCAGTGAGGTGAGTTCACTGAACACAAAAGGTAGTTAGATGCAGTCAGCTGAGTTCACTCAACACAACAGGTAGTTAGATGCAGTCAGCTGAGTTCACTCAACACAAAGGTAGTTATATGCAGTGAGGCAAGTTCACTCAACACAAAAGGTAGTTATGTGCAACGAGGTGGGTTCACTTAACACAAACGTAGGTGTATGCAGTGATGAGGTGGGTTAACTAAACACAACAGGTACTAGTAGTAGGTAAATGCAGTACTGGGTGGGTAGTACAATGTGTACTCCCTGTCACACACACAGGTAGTCACTGAATGTGCTGCTGAATGCTGGTGGGCTGCTGGCAGTGGGACACACACATTATGAATTAGCAATGCTGTCTAAGCAACACAAGTGTCTCACACACACAGGTAGTCACTGAATGTGCTGCTGCTGCTGCTGCTGCTGCTGCTGGCAGTGGGACACACAGTATGAATTAGCAATGATGTCTAAACAACACAAATGTCAGTTTCAAACACAGAAAAAAAAATTGATCACACGAGCAGGATGAGCTCTGAAAAGAGCTGTTCTGGGGCGCTATTATAGCAATAAGATTCAGCTAGGAGCAAGCTAAGAAGGCAAGAGCCTGACTAATCTGTCCCTAGGAGAACAAGTCTGCAGCAGCTGTCCCTAGTCTGTCTCTAGCAGGCACACGAGTGAGGCTAATGGCCGCCGGAGCCTGCCTTATATAAGGGGGGGCTCAAGGGCTTAGTATAGCCGGATTGGCTACAATGCGCCTGCTGACTGTGATGCAGAGGGTCAAAGTTGACCCTCATAGAGCATTATGGGGCGAATCGAACTTCCAGGAAAGTTCACCTTCGCCGGCGAAGGCGAACCACCCGAGGTTCGCCTGGAACCGTTTGCCGGCGAACCGTTCGGCCCATCTCTATTAATAGCATATTGAGCATGTGTGTGGTGGTTGGGGTTGACATTGTCTGGGAGTACCAAACAGGTTAGAGAAAGGCCCTGTCAGTATAGGGACATCAGAAGATGGAAGGGTGGTAGGGGATTTTTGCGTCTATTTAAGGAGAAACAGCTGTGAGTAACATGCATGTAATATCCAGCCAGCACTTTTCTGGCACATAATATAAGAAATAATCTGATCAGTTGCTTGGAGTCATTATTTATGGACACTATAATAATGAAGGATGTGTCAAAAATTTACTGTTTATATTCAAATAACAAAGTTGCATTTATATAACACAAGAGAACAGTTAACTTCAACTACATTATAAGCACATTAGTATACATTCTCCTCATTCTGTTTTGATGTTGATTCACAACAGATCCAAAATGCATTAAAAGGTGACTTACATATGTTTATATTACAAACATTCCACTTGTTATGCAGTAGTTAAGCAGTTGAATTGGAAACTTCACAGTGTGCACAGACTGCTTATTGAAGTCTGGCACTGTATGAATGCAAAACTTTTCCAGTGTGACAACTCTGAATGGCTTCACTCTTATTGGATAAAGTACTAACCAGTAATATAGAGATATCTGCACAACGCCTATGTTGATACTTTGCTTTATGTACAAGGAAGGTGGGTGTGCACTTGACAAATGCTATGTCATAAAACCTGCTGCTGTAGTGTACACATGATCTCAACCGGCTATAACATTACCAGCTGGATCGTGTCTACAAGGTCTTGTGACATTAAGCAAAAAGCAAGGACACAGCTATAGTCACAGCAGAATAAATCTGCAATAGGGATCCTTCACACCTAGTTAGGCTTCAGGCAAGGAGCATGTACACTTAAAATAGAAAGCATCAAGGTAAGGAGAAACCATTCATCTGTTAACTATTTAAATTGTTCTGCCAGTTTCTTAGTTTGCTTCTGTGTACTCTACAAAAGGCCTTTCACATGCTATACAAGAGAACCAAAACGTCCACAGGAATGCAAGGACATTGATTATCCTCTTGATTGTCCACACAGCAGAAGACTACACTTTTGCTACATAATAAAGCTGCAAGTAAAACTTGTTTCTTCTTATCAGTCACATCAGGGCATCGGGAATAATAAGGAAGGAGGACTGAGGAGTGCTCTTGGAGGCATACATTTCTGAGCTTTGTTGCTGTACAATGCAGATGCTAGAGTACTCCTAACCAAATTGTGAATTAGTAAAATTTGCATGTAAAAAGTATAATGCTGGGAATACACGGTTTGATTCTGCCTCATTTAGATGGCTCAATAGATCATTTCCAACATGTCCGATCTCCCACCCGAATGTTTCCATGCTCGATTCTGCATGGAGCACAATAGAAAAAGATAAGAAAAACGAGTGATAGATAAGAGAATCGCCCGCAGAATCAAGCGGCAGAAACGATCGGGCGCAGAAACGAGCACTAAAATCGACCCGTGTATTCCCAGCATTAGACCTTGTTCACAATATATGCATTGCTATGCACATTTTGGCAATACAGAAGTGCATAAACTGCACTGTTTGATGCTCAGATTACATGCACTGGGAAGCAGTGCGCTGTGCTATCACACTGCTGCATGCATTTTTCAGCAAATGCAAAGATGACTCATTCACTATAGAGAATAGGTTCAGCAATGCAGCACATGGCAGTGCAGAAGGCGTTCTGGTCATCAGCTGAAAGGAAACGTGTTTATATATCAACATCTGCAAGTATGTTGTTTTAGGTACTAGTAGACAGTTACCTGGTTTGGCCATTTTAATTGCTATAACAGGAGGAAAAGGGACATTCTTTAGCTAGCCCTACTTAGATTGATATTGGCACGTTCCAGTAGGTGACTGATGATCACTCCCTGACTGGAAACTGATAGGATAGTAGTGATAAATGTATTACATTGCCACATTTGATCTCATTTAGATTTGACCTGTTCCTGACAATATTGTTCTCCAGGATTTTGCTAGGAATGGATCTCAAAAATATCTGCAGTACCTCTGGGCACCAATAAGAGGGAACACTGTGGTGCATACAGGAAGCAGTGTCAACAAGTGAGCAGGACAGATTATGGATGAGGCCAAAACATATGTAAAACTAGCAGGATGTAACTAGAAATTAGTGACCCTCTGAAATATTTTAGATGATGCTCCATCTTCTCAACAGGAAAACAAAAGTAGTCCCTAACTAAGATACAAGCAGCCATATGAAATGTAATAAAACAGCCTATATGTACTGCTTTCCACAACAATCTCTGCTAGAATCTTGCATCAGAATTAACAACCAGAATTTGTGCACCTCCAAATAACATAATACAGTACATTGCCCCTCCCCTAAAATACAAATATAATGCAAAGCATATGTAGCTGGGAATGCAGTCAAATACATTTCCTGAATATTTTGTTTGGCCCCATTCCAAGCTGCATACAATTTACATGCCAGACAGAATTATCAGCATCTTATTGACCATTTCTAGTCTTGATCACTATTGCTATTCCCACACACTGACAAGAGAACAGGGCCAGTCCTGTCTGTGGTGATGAATCTAAAGCTACGTACACACATGCGACAACGATCGTTCGTTGTGAACGACGAACAAACTTTTAATTGACGAAAGAACGACCTGAGTAAAGTTAGTTTTTAAAGGTGTGTAACGATCTGATCGTTAGAACGAACGTTACATCACGTAAAGCAACTATTGCACTTGCGCATAAAAAAATGAAAAGTTCCATGGAGAAATAGCGAAATGCGCATGTCAAGCCTAGTACGAACGACCGTTTCCACCGATGTACTACTTTTGCAAACGCTCGTCATTGTAAAAAATCCGCCAAGATAGATCGTTCATTTTTAACGATCTAGCTCGTCCGTCGTTAGATTAGCTGCTGTTAGGTCATTGGCTGCTTTTTTTTAAACGATCGTCGTTTGAAATGATCGGGGAACGATCGTTTCAAACGTCTATAGTCGCATGTGTGTACGCACCTTTAATCTCAATACACACGGTACAATTTTGCATCAGATCGACAGGTGATCTGATAAGAAGTTGCATTGTGTGTAGACGCTAGAGATGGCACGAACGGTTAACCCGCGAACGGTTCCAGGCCAACTTTAGGTGATTCACGTTCGCCGGGGAAGGCGAACTTTTGCAGAAGTTCGATTCACCCCCATAATGCTCCATTGAGCACAACTTTGACCCTCTACATCACAGTCACCAGGCACATTGTCGCTAATCAGACTACTCTCACTCCTGGAGCCCCCCCCCCCCCTTATAAAAGGCAAGGTTCTCCTGCCGTTTTACTCACTCGTCTGCCTACAATAACTAGTTAAGGGACAGCTGCTGACAGACTCTGCTAGGGAAAGCTTAGTTAGGCTCTTGTAGGCTAATTCCTAGCTGATTGTTATTCCTTATATTACTCCCTCACTCCCTCCTCCGTCTTGTCTTCCAGGGAATTGTAGGATTTCAAAAGCCAGCTTACATACCTTGGCTGAGAATTGAACCCAGGTCTGAGTGCTTGGTAGGTATCTCTCTTCACCACTATACCACCACCAACACTACATGCTGAAGCCAGCCTAGCATGTACCATTATGATATATCCAAGAGAAAAATGAGCTTGCTTAAGGATTTGTAGCATGTCAAAAGCCAACTCACATCTACTGGACGTCTAATAGAGATGTCTTTCTACATCTCTAGTAGACGCCCAAGTTGATCAATAGTGCGATCAATTTTGCATTGATAACTACCCTACATCGCTCGCGTTAACGATAACAGTCCAATCGGACGATGGGAAATTATCAAATCGATCCGTCGATTGCATGGAAACTTGTACCATGTGTACCCAGCCTAACTCATGCTATAACAAAAGAAAGACTCATATGTATACATGGATGAACAATAGTGATCAGACAGGTTTTTGCAACCTGTCTAATCACCCTTTCCCCCAACTGTTCTTGGCTTGCTGGTTTTGGCAACCATTGACCAAATCTTTCTGGAAAGGTCTGGAATAAGGCATTCCTGCAGCTAATGCAATTCAACAAAAGAATGTATGTCAATTTAAATTCTACAAAATAAAAGCAACCTATGACATATCTTTGATCTTGTAGAAAGATGATAACCGTGGCGCCCCAATCAATGGAAAATATACTGCTGCCGTGTGTGGACGAATCCTCGCATCCAAACAGTCAAATGTATACAGTTCCCACAGCGCAAATATATTTCTCTTGATGAATATATCTCTCCACACCTCCACCTGTATGCACTCAGCGTGCAAAAAAGAGTAAACAGGGAGGCTTTTAGTGGAGTATTTTAAAACTTTAATTGCTGGATAAAAGCAAGTATAAACAGTTCGAGGATGGGCACTTACTTAAAGAGGGTCCTAATCCACTTAGGACCCTCTCTGGCTGATCTCGCTTCCCACGCAATGTGGTACTCGAGCCCTTCCACTCGATTCTGTGTACTGCTGCCCGCTCCTGTCCCGACTAGTTTCGGCGAATGCCGTCTTCACTTCAGGGGATAAAACCAACTAGCGAGATCAGCCAGAGAGGGTCCTAAGTGGATTAGGACCCTCTTTAAGCAAGTGCCCATCCTCAAACTGTTTATACTTGCTTTTATTTTGCAGGAACAGATCTTTTGCAGATACTGATCTTTTGAATGTGTACAGCATCTTTGTGTCCAGCATCTTGCAAAGAGTTTTATCTGATGGGTAGTTCAGCTCCATAGAAAAGACTGTGTAGAGTATGGCTCTCATACTACATGGAAGGAGGTAAAATTGGTCTGATATCTTTCATTTATCTTTCAAGTGTGTACACACCATAAGGGTGCCTACACACATCAGCAGAGGCGTCGCTAGGGCTAAAGGTCCAAAGCACGTGCTACGGATCTCCGCCCACTGTGCCACGAACCTCTGCCATGTGATGCGGGGCACTTCAGTCCCCCGAAAGGAAGCAGCAGCGTCTGTTGCTAAGACGCTCTCTGCCGCTCTGTTCTCCCCTTACAGCATTGGCCAGCGCCAACCCAGCTGCTCCACCCCTTCTCCATGTCACCTCCAACATTGGCCACTGAAGCTCCGCCTCCCTGCTGTTTTGAACTGAGCATGGTCTTCGTGGGATTGATGAGGAGAAGCAGCAGTGTTTCCTGATGAGAGCTGAATCAGTGGGCGGGACACCTGCACTTCTCAGCACACACTGAAGACTCTGGAGGATTCTGGAGCAAGCTGAAGACTGACGAAGGGGAGGAAAACAGAGAACACACTCACAGCCAGAGCCAGCCACACGCTGGGCGGATCGCTCAAACTCAGTCTTATCACACGAACGACAGTCTGTACACACGCCCGATTTAGCGGGCGGATGTCTGAACGACAGGACGTTCAAACAACCCGTCGTTCCGAAAAACCAGACGTGTGTATGGGCTTATAGCCCCTGCTAAAGCGTATTATCTGTGCCTGTACTGATAATAAACTCTTTGAAATGTGGGCTGATCTCCGCTATCTTCAGTATGTTCAGCGTAAGCTGTTACTCTGTGCCTGTACGGATAGTAAACTAGCTGCAGTGTGTGCTGATCTCTGCTACCTCTAGTATGTACAGTATACTCTGTTACTCTGTGCCTGTACTGATAGTGAACTTGCCAAAGTGTGGGCTGATCCCTGCTACCTTCAGTATGTATAGTGTATGCTGTTACTGTACTGATAGTAAACTAGCTGCAGTGTGTGTTAATCTCTGCTACGTCCAGTATGTACAGTATAAGCTGTTACTCTGTGCCTGTAGTGATAGTAAAATAGCTGCAGTGTGTGCTGATCTCTGCTGCGTTCAGTATGTACAGTATATGCTGTTACTCTGTGCATGTACTGATAGTAAATTAGCTGCAGTGTGTTCTGATCCCTGCTACCTCCAGTATGTACAGTATAAGCTGTTACGCTGTGCCTATACTGATAGTAAATTAGCTGCAGTGTGTGCTGATCTCTGCTGCCTACAGTACTACAGTATGTACAGTATAGTATAAGCTGTTACTCTGTGCCTGTACTCCCTGCTACCTTTTGTATGTACAGCATTAGCTGTTACTCTGTGCCTATACTTAACTTGCTGTAGTGTGTGCTGTTCATTTCCCCAATAACCCCAATATGTACAATATAACTACTCTGTGCTTGTACTGATAGTAAACTATTTGCAGTGTGTGCTGATCTCTGCTGCCTCTTGTATGTACATTATAAGCTGTTATGCCTGGTACACACCATGCATTTTCCCATTTAGATAGATGGGTCGACAGATATTTTCCGACAGATCCGCTCAGATTTCTGATTGATTTTCTGATCACTTCTATGGAAATTGATCAGAAAAACTATCGGAAATTAGATCGGACCTGTCGGAATTTATCTATTCGACCCATCTATCTGACGGGAAATTGCATGGTGTGTACCAGGCTTTACTTTGTGCCTTTACTGATTGTAAACCAGCTGTATTGTATGTACAGTATTATCTGTAAAGCCTTGTACACACATACAATTTTAATTAGCCAATTTTACTACTTCTAGGTATTATGAGAGTTCAGCTCTGTTCATAGTGTTTAAAATCTGTTGGCTCTCATACTACATGGAGGTAGTAAAATTGGTTTAGTGATTGACCAATCACAATTAAATGTGTGTATGCATCTTTTATCTATGCCTATACTAATAGTAAACTATCTACTTAAAGCATAGAGGGCTCCATCCAACATTTTGCTGGGCAGGCCCTTTATCTTTAAATTAGTCTGCTACTAAGTTCATGTACATTTGGCCCCACCCACGAACACGCCCACTTTCTGAATGGCCACGCCCATAATTTGCCGCGGTGCCCCATGGGTGCCACAGATCTCCTAGGACCCTAGCAATTCCCCTGCACATCAGACCATACTCTTTGGAAAATGGAAGATCACAGACTAATTTTACCCCATTCCAGGTAGTATGAGAGCCATACATACACAGTCTATTCTATTGAGCTGAACTCCCCATCAGATAAAAATCTTTGCAAGATGCTGGACACAAAGATGCTACACACATGCAACAGATCAGTATCTGCAAAAGATCTGTTCCTGCAAAAGATCAGTTAGTGCAAAATGCATTCATAGTCTATGATATCTGCAGATCCTCATACACACCTTGTTTTACAGACATTCATCTGCCGATCAGATCCACCAGGATGGATCTTCAGATCTGCAGATGATTGTCTGATCTGCAGATGAATGTCTGTTAAGCAAGGTGTGTATGAGGATCTGCAGATATCATAGACTATGAATGCATTTTGCAGGAACGGATCTTTTACAGGAACAGATCTTTTGAATGTGCATCTTTGTGTCCAGCATCTTGCAAAGATTTCTATCTGATGTAGAGTAGGGATGATCGGAAAGAGCAAATTCCGTTCCACCGGAACTCGCGGATTCAGTCAGCGTTAAATTCCGTCGCTATGAAAATTCCACCGGATTTTTATGAAATTCCGCAGAATTCCAGATTCCGCCAGAAAAATTAAAATAATCGCAAAAGCAACCTTGTTTATCCTATATGGTAGCCCATAGACCCTATTAACTGTTCCCTTAGTCCTTTTCCTCCTCCCCTTCTTCCCTCCTCCCAGAGGGAGGAGAGTCTCGTCTTCCAGGGAATTGTAGCATTTCAAAAGCCAGCTTACATACCTTGGCCGGGAATTGAACCCAGGTCTGAGTGCGTGGTAGGTAGCGCTCTTCACCACTATACCACCACCAACACTACATGCTGAAGCCAGCCTAGCATGTACCATTATGATATATCCAAGAGAAAAATGAGCTTGCTTAAGGATTTGTAGCATGTCAAAAGCCAACTCACATTGGCCAGGAATAGAACCCAGGCCTACCGCTCTGTAGGCTGCTATCCTAACCATTATACCACCAACACAACACACTACAATGCTGCATGCTGAAGCCAGCCTAGCATGTACCATTATGATATATCCAAGAGAAAAATGAGCTTGCTTGAGGATTTGTAGCATGTCAAAAGCCAACTTACATTGGCTGGGAATCAAACCCAGGTCTAGTGCTCAGTAGGCTGCTATCCTAACCATTATACCACCAAAACAACCCACTACAATGCTACATGCTGAAGCCAGCCTAGCATGTACCATTATGATATATCCAAGAGAAAAATGAGCTTGCTTAAGGATTTGTAGCATGTCAAAAGCCAACTCACATTGGCCAGGAATAGGAATCCAGGGAGAAAGGGAGGAGGAAGGGAGGAGGGAGTAGAAATACTTATCAGGCAGAAATTAGTTTGGTGGGGAAACAAATTTGAATTCCGTAAAATTCCGGGGAATTCCGTTTTAGCGCTATGGCAATTCCGTTCCGTCATATCGGAACCGGAATCACCAAATTCCGTCCGGAATCGCGGAATTTACAATTCCGCGGAATCCAGCGACCATCCTTAATGGGGAGTTCAGCTCAATAGAATAGACTGTGTAGAGTATGGCTCTCATACTACACAGAATGGGGTAAAATTGGTCTGTGATCTTTCATTTTCCAAAGACTATGGTCTGATGTGTGTATGCAGCTTTAGGCTCAAACCAGCACCAGAGGTGACCTCAGGCATCTATAATAAATGCAGGCTTCAGGGGATATTTACCAAAACCAGTGAAATGAAAATTGGAGCAAAGCTGGAACACATGCTCACATTGAGGAGGTATTTTCCTCCGCCTCCCCGGAGTGGCGCAGACACACTGTGTGCAAACATGTGGTGGTGCATATACCATAGGTGCATGTGTGATGTGACAAGCACCTGCCGGCAATTTTGGGAGACAGTGGACGAAACCAGGAGTCATCACAGCTAGATAGTCGGGATTTCCAATGCACAGAACGTGGGAAGACATTTACGATTGGGGGGACAGCAGTCAGGGGTCTGTTGAGTTCATCGCAATATTGCACTCTGTTACTGTTTGAATTTTCCAGCTTACTTGATACATTCTACTGATTTTGTCCTCATATTTGTCAACTGGGCACGCTTGTTGCAGCACCAATATGGCGATTTGATAAAATGATCGAATCAGATGGTAGATCGGGCCACAGTATCGCTATATGCATGGCCAACTTAATGCTAGGTGCACACGATTCAATTTCCTGTCTGATCAGCGCATCAAACCGATAATTTTCGACATGTCCAATATGCTCCCAATGGATAATGTGATCGATTTTAGATTACTACTGCCCAAAATAGATCCCGTTATTGATCAGGAGCAGATATCGAACATGTAAAAAATTATTGGTTCGACCTGTAAATCAGACGGTAAATTGAATGGTGTGTACCTAGCATAAAAGATCTAGATCTTCTAGGTCTAGCCATACCTATTGTTACACACCTCATCATACAAGGTTCGAAAACAATGATAAGAAGGCATTTAGATTATGACTGTCTGTGCTGCACTGTTTATCATTGCTGTATGTAAAACGACATCAACACCACCACATCTGTTGATGGTAAACACAACCTTTCATACAGACCTGCCGATGTGCTACATTCATCGGCCACTAACCAATCAGCAGCGTAGATGCAGTCCTACCCCCCTGTCTATCATGGGATCCGCCCCCACCCCTCCCATGCATGCCTGGCTGCTGGTAGATAGCCAATTCATGGAGGCGGCGGCTATAGTGCTAGGTCTCCATTGGCTGCCTCCGGCTAATGGGCGGGAACAATAGCAGCTGGCAGTGCTATGGTTGGTCGTTGTCTTGCCCAGTTTCTCTGTAGCAGTTACATTCGGAGGAGCGATAGCCCTTATCTGTGCTGGAAGCCTCTACACTCCAATTTAGAGGGCGAGGGAGCCACTTCACCGCATGCAGGGATAGGTGAGAGGAATGAGCTGTGTGTGATGTCCGTATTCATTGTTGTTGCGCTGCAGTGTGATGGATGAAGGGTGGGGAGGAATGATGTGTCAGTTTGTTGATAATAAGCAGGCGGGAATGGCAGGCAGCGAGCCCGCAGAGCCGCTGCTATCACACAGGGTGGGTGTGTCCGCTGCTCTTAGTGCGGAATGCAGGATTCTTGGCTGCGTATAGCGTTCTGCGCTGCTACTGATTTGGTCAATCTGCTATTGGTTTGCTATTCTCTCGCTCTTGTATGCTAAAATTACGTGACGTCATTGCTAGTTCAGTTCTAGAATCCTCCAAGGTTGTGTGAGAGCCCCGCCAGCACTTCGGCTATATAGTATGCTGAATATAGCTGGCATATTAAAACAGGCATAATGAAAGACGCCATCATCCCAGTGTTTATGCTGTAAAAGGGGTCTTATTCCATTGTCGCCAGACAGGACTGGGAGGAATTTCAGCTCTGTGTTAGCCATAGTGGCTCTGCTGCATGTGTAACCCAGTGGTAAGCCTCAGCTAGTGTGGAGCGAAAGGCATTCAGGTCAGGAAAAGTGACTGTCATTGTGATGGATTGCCTGATATCAGATGACCGGGTGCTGACGTCATGGTGTGTAATCCACTGCAGCCAACCAGCGTTCATTTTCTCACAGCTTTGTATTAGCATGAAGAATGCTGGTGTGTTATGTATACTACATAGCAAGTGTCTTAAATGCTGCTGGGTTTGTGTATCAAAGGTAGTTAGCGAAATCCAATACAGCACAAAAGATCTGCTGTCTGGGGCAGGGCTGGAACCCGCTAGAGCGCTTTTTTGAACGTTTAGGGAGCGCTTTAAATTGCTAGATATTTCTCTAAATGCTCTGCCAATGTAAATAAAGGCTCATTCACACCTAAAATCGCTAACCACTAGCGATTTGCGGTAGCGGTTTCCGTGGGTGATGTTTCCGTGATTTAACGTGGGAAAAATCACTGTACAAATTTGTATTTTTGGAGCGATTGTGATTAGCGTTTCTATATATGCTAATAGCAATTGCTCTAAAATCGCCAGAAAAATGCTGCATGTTCACGTTTAGCGATAATCGTGAAACGACCGCGATTATCGCTAATCGCTCAAGTGTGAACACTGCCATAGACTAAAATAGCACTAGCATTTTTAAAAAACGCTAGTGCTTTAGTGATTAGCAGGAATCGCACGATTCCCGCTTAGGTGTGAACAATCGCTAAATGTAACAAATTCCATAGTAGTGATTGCGATTAGCAAAATTGCAGTCACAGCGGCATTTTGGGAGTGTTTGTGCTTCAATGTTAAGTATTGAAGCGCTGGCAAATAGCTCATGAATTGCTACACATAGCAATTTGTGTGCGCTTTTAATTAGCTGCAAACTGTAAAAAAGTTATAATAAATTGAAAGGACCAATCAATTAAAATCGCACATCGTTACACAATCCCTGGCAAAAAGCTTACACTTTTTTTTTTTTTAAATTGCTACCAAAATCGCTTGAAAACGCTCATAAAATTGCTCACAAAACGCTAATTAAAAGAACTAGCGATTTGTAGTGGGTTCCAGGCCTAAGTGCTAGTTCACACTTGGCGCTTGGAGCGTCGCTAGCCTGCGATCGCGCTCAGCTCCACGATTTGCCTCCAAAATCTTGCGATATAGCGTGATTTGCCCTTGTGATTCCCGTTCAATAGAACAAGAATCGCAGTGCAATTGCCCCTGAAATGCTGCATGCAGCGCGTTTGCAATTGATCAAAATCTCAAACGCTGCAGTGTGAATGTATCCATATCCATCGCCGGCGATCAGCAAAGCGCTCAAAGATCTCCAAGTGTTAAACAGCCCTTAAATAGCTGTAGCTGAAACATACTTCACATATACTGGACCTCTTGAAACCTTAGGCAACATTGTTATTGATTTATAAAGTGCCAACATATTCCATGGCGATGTACATACTCTTGTAGTTGTGGACCGGTGTGTGTCTTTGAGTGCCTGTAATCTGAAGCTCACATCTGTAGCCTCAAAACATACACTCACTACAGTCTGCTGAAAACCCGCCCAGCGGGAGGTGCCTACGGTCCCATCGTTGGCTGCTGTAGTGCGTGTGTACGCACCGTTAGGGTCTGTGGCTAAAAGGATTAGAGGCAGAGGATCAGCAGGGTATCCATGCAACTGGTATTGTTTAAAAGGAAATAAATATGGCAGCCTTCGTAATATCCCTCTCAGTACAGTTGTCCTTAGAATCAGTACAGTTGTCCTTCTATGTCACCATAGAAATCAAATTTCAACAGCAACTGGTCTGAGGGCCCGTTTCCACTACCGTGAATTTGCATGCGTTGTCCGCATGCAAATTCGCATAACCAATACAGGTGGATGGGGCTGTTTCCACTTGTCAGGAATTCTGTGCGGTCTGCTGTGCAGAAAAGATCGGCACGGCAGAGCCGTCAGAATTTGCATGCCGCACGCGAGTTGCCGCTAATGTAATTTAATAGGAAAACCGCAAGCATGTTAGTCTTGCGGTCTTCCCGGCGTTTCCGCGTGCAATTCCATGTGAAAACCCATGTCAATGCTTGCCGGCATTGATATGGTTAATATCGCATAGCGCAAACCACAAGCGATTCCGCGTGAAAATCTCCATGGAAACGTGAACGAATCCGCACCCGCATGCGGATTTGTTGACTCGAGTTTCGCATCAATAATGTAACGCACAAGTGGAAACGTACCCTGAGTGTATTAAGTGATAAAGATGCTAATCCTGCATTCAAAACTTGCAAAACTTTTTCTGCTGTTATGGTTTGGAGTTATGACATACTTTAGGCGCACTGGCCCTAGTGCCAAAGAGTTGAATGCTGGGAGTTCTTTTTATCTATAATATATTCATCCTCTTCCATTTATTTCCCTGCCTTGCTGCTTATCAGAAACTCCCTCTGAATACTTGTGTTTACAAGCAAGGCTGAGGTGACTCAGTGATTGGATGTGTAAACAAAAAAGACAGTGCAGTTGTTAGTATATACCTTAGTGGGCGTGTCTGAAGACTCTGGGAGGAGGGCAGCTAATGAATACACAATGAGCAAGAGAAAGGAGGGGGGAAAACAAGAGTCAGGGAGGATATGATGTCAGCATTAGCTTGACAAAATGGCCACTGCCTAGAATCAGATTTTCTGCTTTTCCTTTGTAAAACTCACAGGATTCATTACGTGGATAGCATAATACATCTGTTATGTAAGTAGAAGTAGTATTTATCTTCTTATATGTGTTTTTTATTTTTAGGTTAGCATGGGTGTCGCTTGTTTTAAGTTTTTTTTTCCAAGCACCTCTTATCAAGGTTTTCCAGGGATGGAGGGAATTTGGTTCCCATAGCCCCTCTAACTTGAAGAAAAAAATGACCCCCCCCCCCCCAATGTTCTAGTTAAAATAAAGAGTTTGCGAAATACTCTCCATATAAGACTCTTCCAACGCACACTAAATTAAAAAAACATATACTGGTGCTATGTATGAACAGCTACTGGTGCTGTACTGTATGTGGTACCCAGTATATAACAGTATACAGGTGATTGACTGGTTGGATTGGTCAACTCTCCTCCCTCTCCCTTAGTGGATTGGTCAGCTCTCCCTGTTTATCAGAGCGGTATGGAAGAATAGATTGCGCTGTGCCATAAACCATGCCTCTTTCACTCGTCTGGCCTGCCCATGTATCCTATTTACCTCCCCTGCCTCTCAGATCTCGAACATGTGGTAACAGGATTGGATGGGTGGAAGAGGCGTGTTTTTTGGGCACAGCACAATCTATTGCTTCCATACCCTGGGCGTCCCAGACCTTGAAGCATGAACGATAAGCTCCCACAGCATATGCAGCGGCCGCCGAATCTCTAGCACCTGGTAATTAAGCATCAGCATGTTGCCTAAGCGCATCACATATCAGCATCTCGTATCACCTGGCATCAATGACGCCCTGCGTATAAGACAACCCACGACTTTTCAGAAGATTTTCAAGGGTTAAAAAGTAGTCTTATATGCCAGAATATACAGTAAGCATAAGAGACTCTGTAACAAAATTTTCATCCTTCTTTCTTCTATCCTATAAGTTCCTATGCCTGTTCTAATGTGGTCTGGCTTACTGCAGCCTTTCCTACTTGCACAGTGACTGTATTTTCTCTGTTATATGATCTAATCTTCTCTCCTCTGTCAGCTCTGTCGGGCTGAGGCAGTCAGACTGGAATGTGCAGGGCTGCTTGTGATTGGATAGAAGCTATACACACCCTCTCCAGGCCCCCTGCAGGCTCTGTATGACTCACACACTCTGCTTATGTGATCCTATCACAAGCTGGATAGTTTGTTTGTAAACACTGCCTAAAACTGGCAACTACAAGCCAGGTTTGCAGCAGAGAGTGGCAGAAACAGCACAGAGGGGCACAGGAGAACATAATGAATAGAATGGAATCCCTTTTTTTTTTTTTTTTTTTTTTAAGAATTTTAGAGTACAGATTCTCGTTAACAAGCTGACATGGGCTTTAGATTCTTGTATATGAGCTTGCTGCATCCTGACATTCATTGTGTTACATCCTCATTTTTCATTCCTTTCCCAGTTCAGCTAGCTAGCATATGCCTGAAGAGCTTTTCAATCAGTGGAGTAGTTGCATCCAACCAGTTGCTTAGCTCCTCAGCCATGGGGCCAAATTTGGCCACTATGGGGCAATACTCCAGCTGTAGCCTGTTTATGTACTTTTGGCAAAAGGTGAAAAACTGGATGAAGCACATGCAAAAATTCTGCTGTATTCCTGAGAAGTGCCCTTATGTTTACTTCCTTGATAAGTAGGCCTGTTTCACTGACAGCTAAACAGCGTGCTTGTGAAGCAGTGCAGTGACCAATCTTTGAGTGCAATTTAAAAGAAGTTGATTAGTAGTATTTGTAACACCACACATATCAGCACTTGACACCTGGTGGTGTTAACCCATGGCAGAAAACTGTAACATGTCACGTTTGAGCACAGCTGCGCTCAGATTTAACTCCATGGGGGGGGGGGGGAGGGGGGGAATGGGGGCACCAGTATTGAGTACTAACAAGCGCCCAGCCAGTGCTCAACAGCAGCTGACTGGGTGAATTCACTGCCTTTAGCTGCCTGTCTGTAAGAAACCTTAACATAAACTATTCAGTCTGAAAATGCACTCGGTGATTAATATATCGTTTTCTAGAGGTATTTGTATGTGCTAGCTAAGAGTTGCCTTTCTGTTATCCTTGCCAAGTGGAGCTGCAGTTGACATTTCCCCTATGCTCCAGTAGATTAGCTATACCAAGTTTTAAGACCAAACTCTTAATTTAACCACCCTGGCGTTCTATTAAGATCGCCAGGGTGGCTGCGCAGCAGTATTTTTAGAATTTTTTTTTTTCTTAAATCATGTAGCTAGCCTAGCGGGTCTTTGGGGGCCTGTTACGTGTGGCGGGTGGTGGCGCATCGGCGGCGATCGGCGGTGATCGCCCCCAAAACGCAGCTAGCAAAGTGCTAGCTGCGTGTTTTAAAAAAAAAATACGAAAATCGGCCCACCAGGGCCTGAGCGGTGCCCTGCGGCGGTTATAGACAAGCTGAACTCGTCCATATCGCCAAGGAGGTTTAAAAGAATGTCCAAGAAAGGTTTCATGGGTTTTCTTGTAACCACTCAGGGACCATGGGCTTAAACCCCCCCCCTTCCCCTAGTGACCAGGCCATTTTTTTGCTAGTTAGGCGACTGCAGCTTCAAGTCTTGCTGCAGGGCCGTACAACCTAGCACACATGTGATTCCCTCACCCAACACGCACCCCCCACCCCCCCCCCCCATGTTTTTTTTTTTTTGTTTTGTTTTTTTTTAAATAAATGTGTGCATTTTTTTCTTTTTCAGTTTGCAGATTTACCTATTTTACTATACTGAAGTGACTGCACACCCGAAGTTTGTCCTTCTAAACCATACTGTGTAGTCAAGGAATGTCAACAGCGATCCTAGTTACATTTGTGAGGAATGGGGGAGTGCAGGTGAGAAGAGGAGCACTGGTGACGTCTCGTGTACTACAGGATAACATTCGTACAGCATCAGCCAGTCAGTGCTCCATTGTCAGCCGGAGGTCTTTATCATCGCGGCTTGACCCCGACGGAAGTGGGCGACCTGCTACCTGGGACTCCTTTGGCATTTGGGATAATCGAATCGATGAACCTATTCAGCTTCCAACCAGTATTAAGTATGGGAAGCTCATTCCAAACATCAACTTGTCTAAGGTTGGCAGCTCTTCTCAGCAAGGGAAAAGGAAGGAGAATGAGGACCGTTTCAACTATTCCAAACTAACAGATGATGTTTTGTATTTTGCGGTCTATGATGGGCATGGAGGAGCTGCAGCAGCAGATTTTTGTGACAGATTTATGGCACAATACATCCAGTAAGTGTTTTTTTTTGCTTTTTGTTCTTGTTTTTTTTTTTTTTTATCATTTTAGCCCAATTTTGTACACAAATAGGCTATCATTCATAAAGGAGCTGTCGGTACAGGGAATCAGTGCGGGAAAACACCGCTGCCGGTGTTTTAGACTTCTGGGTGGGCATTCATAAAAAAACATCCAGGTGCGGTGGCAGTGCGGAGATTCCCCGAACTAGGCTGGCGGTAGGCAGGCGGAGACACGGAAACTGCCGAGTTGATACATTTCTCCATGCTCTGCTGCAGCTGCCTGGGAGGTCTGTGTGTCTCCATTCACTTTTGGTATCGCCACATCAGAGGGAGAGGTACTTCCCGACCTCTCAACGCTTGCGGTGATCTTTATGAATAAACATTTTGCTACATTTGTTCCGATAATCACCGCACAAGGCGGTGATTTATCACTCTGCTCGGTAGTGTCATTTTTTTATGCGGAAAGAGCCTTTATGAATGCTGACTTTGCCGAGTGTTCGGTAAAGTCAGCTGTTTTATGCATTTCCGCATGCGGAAATGCTTTATGAATGATAGCCATAGTGGAATTTATGCCTGTGAATTGCTTCTGCCAGAAATGTTATCAAACTATGATCTATATTTACCCATGAGTTGGCAAAAAAGCAGGGGGGTGAGATTACAGTATATTCTGCTGTAAGTATAGGGCATGCAAGATGTAAAGCCATACTACTCACCCCCCCCCCATTCCCCACAATCAAAGATTTGGTATAGTCTTGGGTAGGGATAGTGAATGAGATGCAAATTGTTCTGACTTGATGGAGGATTTTGCAAATTCTTAATGCAGCTTAAAATTGGACTAATCAAATTCCACCTTCTTAATGCTGGGAATACACGGTCAGATAGTTACTTATCAATCGAGACGCTGATGGCTCGATTGATGATTTCCGACAGGTCCGATTCCCCGCTCGATACCCGCGGGCGGACAATGGGCAGAAAACGAGCGGAAGATAAGGAGCGCCCGCAGGGACGAGCGGGGATCGATCCAGGCGCCAGCGGGGATGCACCAGGATCGAGCCAGTGGCTCGATCCGGTGCAACTATCTATCTGTGTATTCCCAGCATTAGGCAGTGCATTTTCAAACTGCATAAGGTTGCTTACAAAATTTTGTACTAAGCTGTGATTATTTACATCTCAAAGACCATACCTACTCTTGGGTAAGAATTTAGTGTGAATACTGGTTCTTCCCAACATTGGCTGAAGAACTATTGTGGTCACTATAATGTCACATCATTGGGCTATTTTTCAAAGAAAGGATATCTGGTAGCCAGTTGTGAATCATTCGTTTCCATGGGCTCTTATGTGGGTTGTATTTGAGGTGGCAGTAACTGAACAATGAGGCCACTATCAGCAGTGTCACAAGCAAAATAGTTTTAAAGAGAGCCCAAGCTGAAGCTCTGGTTCAGAAATAAGTCCTTAATGCTGGGAATACACCATACAATTTTCTGTTATGCTGGGGATACACGGTACGTTTCTGTGCCGTGTATCGAGCCGCTGATGCTGGGAGCTGATAATTTCCGACAGGTCCGATGACCCGCCGGATCAATTCCTCGCTCGATCTCCGCAGGCGGACAATAGCGGGGAGTCGAGCGGAAGATGAGGAAGCGCCCGCGGGGACGAGCGGGAATCGATCCAGACAGCGGCGGAAGTCGATCCGGTGGCTAATTTGGTCGACCCGTGTATTCCCAGCATAATGCTGGGCATACACGGTGCAATTGTGCGCCGGAATGGAGCCAGTGCGTCACCGCTCATCCACACGGATCGATTCCCGCTCGTCCCTGCGGGCGCTTCTTATCAGCCGCTCGTTTTTTTTCTATTGTCCGCCCGCGGGGATCAAGAGCAGAATCGATCCGGTGCGGTGATCAGACACGTCGGATATTATCAATCGTGCCATCAGCGGCTCGATTGATAACAAGTATCTAACTGTGTATGCCCAGCATTAGATGTACCTGCCAGATAGATAAAGTTCAACATGTTGGAAATGTATCTATCTGCAATTAGGCATAGTTCTACTCGGCAGGAGATAACAGAAGACAATGCACCAGAGATAATGACCATTCTCTCCAGAAAATAATTATGCATTCTAACAGAAAATTGTATGGTGTATTCCCAGCATTAAAGAAACACAAGGTTTCTACCCAAACAAATCAAACTAAGGTATTCCCTTATGCTGGGAATACACGTGTCGATCCAGCGGCCGATTAGCCACCAGATCCACCCCAGCCACGTCCCCGCTCGTCCGCGCGGATCGATTACCGCTCGTCCCCGCCAGCGCTTCCTTATCAGCGCTCGATTCCCTGCCATTGTCCACCGGCGGGGGTCGAGCGGCTTGATCGGGCCAATATTATCAGCTGGCCGGATCAGCTGGTCGATACACGGTACAGAAACGTACCGTGTATCCCCAGCATTAGGGCTTGTACACACTATGAGATTTTCTGGCCGATTTACTGTCAGATCGATTATTTCCAACATGTCCGATTTGCTTTCCGATCGATTTCCGTTAACTTTAATAGGCAATGCTTGGAAATCAATCGGAAAGCAAATCGGCCATGTTGGAAATAATCAAACTGACAGTAAATCGGCCAGAAAATGTCAGTGTGTACCCAGCATAAGGGCACTTTTTTTTAATTTTATTTATTTTTTTGCGCCGGCGATTTTCAGAATCGCCCTAAAAGCGCTTGTGCAATGATTCCCTATGAGAGTGTTCACATGAGCAGTTTGATTCCGGTCCTCTCACCAAAGCGCTGCCTGTACCATTTTTGGGGCGATTTGCCTCAGTGGATGGTATAGGGAAATCGCAAAGCACTTGAAAAATCGCTTTGTAAAGAGATTTCCCCAGCACTTTTAAGAATAAATACATTGTATTCTTTTCCGGTCAGAGTTCACTTCCTGACGTGCGTCAGGAAGTGAAAAAACGAATCGCTCTACAAAAGTGCTTAGAAAAGCGCTTTTTAAAAAAAAATCACAATGCAAATAGCGCATAAATATCGCAAACCGCTTGCAATTTTTAGATGTGAACAAGGCCTTAGCATACATGTCAAACTCTGGCCCCCGGCCCAAATCTGGCCCCCAGAGCCATTAAATTTGGTGCTCAAGTGGTTTCCCCACTTTGCATTATGGCCCACTCCTGACCACCAGGGAAGCCATATTTGAGGTGAAACCCTAGAACACCAGGAAAGCCATATGTGGAAGGTAGGGGAAAAGCACTAAATACTAGGGAACTGTATAGGGCAGGGTGGTGGCCTCTAGACACCAGGGAATAGGATAGGGAAGAGTGGAGGCCTCTAGACACCAAGGAGCTGTATAGGGATTGGAGAAGGGCCATTAGACACCAGGGACCTTTTTTATAAGGGAGAAAGGTGACCAGTCGAAATTGAGCTTGGCCTGTGACTAGGTCCCAGTGTACAATTTTGGCCCACTTTGTATTTGAATTTGACAACCCTGCTTTAATCCTGGTACACGCCATACAATTTCCCATCAGATGGGTCGATGGATAATTTCTGACAGATCCAATCGGATTTCCAATCAGTTTTTCTGATCGATTTTCTGATGACTTCTATGCAAATCAATCAGAAAAACGATCGGAAATCAGATCGGACCTGACGGAAATTAGCCTTTCGACTCCTCTATCTGATGGGAAATTGCAAGGTGTGTACCAGGCTTTAGAGGCTGTTGGTAGGTAGCTATTACAGCACCTCCTACCAGTCTGATCACATGGCAGCTCAGTGCTGTCAATACCATTATCCTGAAATGGTCACAGCTGCAATAGTGATCTTATCTGCCATCACTGCAGCTCCAAAGCCTGAAAAATACTTTCTACTTTATAGAAATCAGTGCGATGTAGAAACCATAGTCCTTTTTTAACTCTATATGTAATTTTATCTACAGGGAGTTTCTTAAACAGGAAAAAGATATGGAAAAGGTGCTGACTAAAGTTTTTCTAGAAATAGATAGAGCTTATGAAAAAGAAGCCCGTCTTTCACCTGATGGTAAGTTGTAAATTCCATTGATCAGTGGACACATGCGGTTTTTTTTTTTGTTTTTTTTTTTTTAAGCCACTAAAGTGTAGTTACTATGGTCTGGTAATGCCGTAGGTTACCATTGGTTAGAGTTGTTACCCTTATGGATATATATTTCTCTAGAAATGTTAGTGAATCATGTTCAGATTTAGCAATATGTTACAAAGAGAACTACATATAATTCATGAGAATATCATATAGAATTCAGCCATGGTGTTTGTTTGTTTGTTCTTTTTTTTTTTCCTGCTACAGTCGTTTTTTAATAACCTATTAACAGATGTATGGCCTATTGCAGTGATGGCTAACCTTGGCACTCCAGCTGTGGTGGAACTACAAATCCCATCATGCCTCTGCCTCCTCGAGGTTATGCTTAGAGCTGTCAGAGTATTGCAATGCCTCATGGGACTTGTAGTTCCACTACAGCTGGAGTGCCAAGGTTAGCCATCACTGGCCTATTGAATAATAGATGTCTATACGTTGTTTAGTAAAGGGAATTTTGAATATTATAGTTAACCAAAATGCTGCTGGACGCTTCTAAAGATCTAACCAGCGGTGCACTACATTATATGGCATTTAACCCAATATGTGAGGCATTATTTTATACTTGTGGTTATACATCTCGCTTTACCAATTAATAATTAAAAAGCAGCACAAATACTTTCTTGGTATTCTAATTTACCCTTGTTGCTGATTCCTACGTTAGTATTAAAAAGCATGATATGTGGAAACCATGACAATGAACTGTATTTCTACTTCTATCTAGTTGCAACTACATACTAGTAGAATTACTTATGTATGTAACAATGGATTTTTAAATAGTATATTGATGTTGCAAAGATACAATTTTTTTTTTTCTTCACTGAGCTGTAAGTAAAAGATAAATGTGTGTGTGTGTGTGTATATATATATATATATATATATATATATATATATATATATATATATATATATATATATATATATATATATATATATATATATTTTGTGCTCTAAAATACATTGGGCAGCAGACTATAGTGGATCATTTTTTTTTTTTTTTTTTTTTTTTTTTTTTTTTTTTTTTTTTTTTTACTGGATTATTTATATTCTGCAGGTAAACTGAAAATCTGTGTCTTTTGTCACAGTGGGCTTGGTCACCTGATTACACTGGTACATCTAAAGGGGCCCATACACCTAACTATTTTCCCGCCGATATACAGCAGATTCGTCGAGCCGTCCGTGCGGAAGATTTTTCTCAATCGGGAGTGCGTCGATAGCGGCGTTCGAATGCCCGACGACAGACGCAATACAGCGGCAATACATTACCTGTTCCGCTGGCGCGAGTCCCCTGGTCACCGCTGCTCCGTCTCCGCCTTAGGCTCCGAGTCCAGCAGGCATCATTTCTTCCTGTCCCGGCAGGAAGTTTACACAGTAGAGCGGCAGCACCACCACAGATTGTGATCGGTTTCATGCTGAAATCGATTCACAGTCGGTATGCAGTAAAGGCAGCCATACGATACCTCTCTGATCAGATTCGAGGAATCTATCTGTTGGTCAAATCTGATGGCAAATCGACCAGTGTATGGCCACCTTAAGGGGAAAATTCTTCTAATAAGCAAATCTCTACTCCTTCAGGAATAGAGATGTTGCGAACTGTTCCCGAACCGTTCGCCGGCGAACATCTCAATCTATGGGCCTTCTATTACTTCCGGGTCGCAATGACCCGGAGTAGTACGCCTATGCTGCCCGGCGGAGCGCGTCCTAGATCGCGCTCCTGTTGCCGGGCACTTTCTGCGCATATGCGTGACGTCATGCGTGATGTCACGCTCATGCGTAGAGTGCCCGGCAACAGGAACGCGATCTAGGACGCGCTCCGCCGGGCAGCGCAGGCGTACTACTCCGTGTCATTGCCACCCGGAAGTAGTAGAAGGCCCAGAGAGAATCACCCGGCGAACGGTTCGGGCCATCTCTATTCAGGAAGTGAAAGCAATGCTACCTTATTAATCTGTTAGCAGCCCACATTATTTTTTTTTATAATATTTTCCACTTCTGGGTTGGCTAAGATTCGCTGTTAGGTATTTTTTTTTTTTTCTGCTGTAAGGTTGCCATGCATGACTCAATATTGCCCAATCAGACCAACAAACAGTACTCTCCAAATAGTTTATTGATTGGGCAGTAGCAGTTGCTGCACTGCACAGTGACTTCTGCCATTAAAGGGACACTAGAGTGAAAAACTGTAAAATTAGAAATGCACATACTCTGGAGACTCTGTAGGAACGCCCCTGGCGGGTGTTTTGAACAGGGAATCCCTCTCCCCTGTTTTAACTCGAGGGGCTATAGCGTGGTGGTTGGGGGGGGGGGGGGGTAGAGAGCGGCGGTGTGGGGACACAGGTATGTCATGAGGCTGAGAACCTGCCTCTGTGTCCTATCTGTCCCCCCCCCCCCCCCCCTCCCCCTGCCAAGAACCACCGCTGGTTCTCTTTTTAAGATTACATATACTTCTGGGAACAAAAAGCCCTGGCCAGTAAGCTGACACTGTACCCCATCAGCCATCCCGGCCTGTCGTTGCCAATGTGAATGCCCTAGCATGTCATATGAATAATAAGATTCAATGGAGCCCCAAATCAGCCGGGTTCCAGCATGTAGCCCTGCTACCTTGCAGTAAAAGGCAACCTTTTACTTCATCTGATACAAACAAGACATGGCCTCTAACCAGCATGTGATAGGCCGAGAGTAGCTCAGTCTGTGACTCTTACAAAACCTGCAGGGGGCGTGGAGGGGGTGTATATAGCTTCTGCCTATCACAAGCAGAGCAGCACATTCCTGCCTGAGTGCCTGAGCCCGACAAAGTCGTCAGAGGAAAGAAGATAAGATCATATAACAGAGTTAATACAGCCACTGTAAAACTAGGAAAGGCTGCAGTAATCCAGACCACATTAGAACAGGCATAGGAATTTATAGGATAGAAGAAATAAGGCTGGAAATTTTGTTACAGAGTCTCTTTAAAGGAAACCAAGGTGAGAGGAATAGGGAGGCTGCATATTTTCTTTAAACAATACACATTGCCTGGCTGTCCTGATGATCCTCTGCCTCTAATACTTTTAGCCATATACCCTGAACAAGCATGCAGCAGATCAGGTACTCTGACTCAGGTTTTACTGGATTAGCCATATGCTTTTTTTCTAGGGTTTTAAATCAGACAATACTTATGCCATAAGATCAACAGTACTGCCAGGCAACTGGCTTTGTTTCCAAGGCAATAAACATGGCAACCTCCATATTACTCTGATCTCGGGTATCCTTTAAACAGGCAATGTGTTGGGACATTCTAACTTTCATGCATTAGCGTACCCTTTGTAGAGTAGCTGTTAAATAGAAATGAAACTAATGCTTGGTGAGAACACATGTAACTGGTGCAGATAGAAACAAAGAACATCGATTGGGCCCTAGGCAATCTAACAGTGGGTACATGTAAGGCTTGAAACCCACTAGCAGCAATTATATAAGCGGTTAGGATTTGAAAAGCTCTTGCTAATGTAATACTATGGCTGATTTTAAAATCCCATCCCTCAAGTGGGATCACATAGCATTACATTCGATATAGCTTTTCAAATCGCAAGCAGTTAAAGTGCTGCTATTGGGTTTCAGGCCTACGAGTGATGAAACAAACACACACAGAACAATTGTATCGCACTTTTCTCCTGGCGGACTCAAAGTGCCAGAGCTGCAGCCACTAGGACATGCTCTATAGGCGGTAGCAGTGTTAGGGCGATTTTAATGTGTCAGAGGCAGAGCCCTTAACCATTACACCAGTGGTCCTCAAACTAAGGCCCGTGGGCCGAATGCGGCCCCCCGAGGCTTTTTCACTGGCTCCCCAAACCAAAATGTATAACTTATGTATGTGGCCCACATATAGAATAGCAGTGCTGGCACAACCCATGGACATACTGTAGAAGCCAGTGAGCAGTAATTCCCTGGCTAACAATCCAATTCTGCATCAGGTACACTGCTGTCCAACTGGACGGCACGTTGTCACCTGGGAATGCTTCACTGGTACACAAAGCCGTTCTTCGGGGCGCAACATGACTGAATAGCTGCTGCTGGGAATTCTCCGGACATGACTGGGGGAATCAATACCTAGCTTCAATGTAATGTTTTTCAACATAATTTTATGAATGTTCCGGCCCCTCGCAGTCTGAAGTATGTTGACCCGGCCCTTAGCCGAAAAAGTTTGGGGACCACTACATTACACTATCTACTACCTGTACTCTGTATGAGAATGAGGGGATTCTTCCTCTCTTCTCCTGTATCAATTTGAAATTTTGTATGTCATTGACGATCCCTTATCATCAAGGGAGAAAGCAGGAAATGCTATTTAGGTGGTGACGGCAGGAAATGGTTAGTGAGACAATGGAAAGTTTGAAGGAGAAAGCTGAATCAGATATTCTTCCTAGGCAGCAGGCCTGAGGGGCAGGAGTTATCGGTGTCATCTATGATGATTGATATTATATATATTTGGCATGCTTTCTTTTTTTTTCATTTTTTCTTAAATGGGTCCCTATACCAAAATACAAAATACCAAGCATGTTTTTCTTTTGCTACATATTTTGTTCAAATTTCTATGCTCCCCTTAATTTTTTTTTTTTTTTTTTCTTTTTCTTTACATTCCTGACAAATGTTATATAATGGGAAAGCCTATTTGATACAGAGGTAGAGATTGTGGATTATTCATGTGGTTTCTTGAAAGTGAATTGGCACTTTGTTGCCAGGCAACAAGTACCTCAGTAATCATGACCAATTTAATATTCAGCTGTCCATTGTATTTTTGAGCACTTATGTCTATAGAGATGACTTATTCTGCAAATGTTTTTTTTTGTTTTATATTCTAGATGACTGATATAAATCTTGCCATTATATCTATATTAATAATTGAAATGATCAGCCTGCAAAACCAAGGAAACAATAAAAAGCTGCAAATTAAAACTTTTTCATTGTTAAAAAAATAAAATAGTTTGAGGGAAATTTTTATATTTTTGGGAAAAGTGGGTGAGTTGCTGGCTTTTATAAAGACAATTTGGGAAGTAACATAAAATTATTTTCTTAACACTTAAAAGCCATATGTAATCACTGTAGGCTTTTGAATCTGTGTTTACTAACCCCACCCCAGAACCTCCTGTACATCTTGGCAAATGAATGGCCTGACCCTTAACATTTTAATATCCCTTATTTTTGTCTTACCAACATGGCCATTTTTTTCAGGTCTCGCCTCCAGGGGTTGGTAAAGGGGAGGGGGAAAAATTCTAAAATAGCATAATATGTATATGTTTTAACAGGGAGGAATCAGAATTGGTGGGATAATGTTACATTTGATAACTCCTTTCAAGAGAACCATCATAATTGGGCTTTTGTAAGAATGTGAATACACTGTAAATTATTATAAACTTGCAGGTTTACTTGTGAAAGATTGATGCATTCTCCCTTTATTTAGTAATGCTAAAGGATTCAAGAATACTGTTCAAATGTCCAAGAGGATTGCTTCCCGAACAGTATGCTTGCCACAACATACCAAGAGTTTGATTGCTGCTCTTCATTATATGCCAACTGCGTATTCTCTCAGGAACGTCTTCATAACAGCATGTTTGAGGTGCTTCCACTCATGACCGAGTACTTAAAGACTATGGTGGCTCAACTGCAGGATCGGTTGATATATTGTTATCAACGTGTATGGCTAGGTTAACCTTTCCCCTTTTTGTCCAAAACGCATTTTTCCCATCTCTGTCTATTTGTACTTCTCCATATCTTAAGGTGCGTACACACATGCGACTATAGTCGTTTGAAACGATCGTTCCCCGATCGTTTCAAGCGACGATCGTTTAAAAAAAGCAACCAACAATCATTAAGTCTAACGACGGATGAGCTAGATCGTTAAAAACGAACGATCTCGCTTGGCGGATTTTTTCCAACAACGATCGTTTGCAAAAGTAGTACATCGTTGGAAACGGTCGTTCGTACTAAGCTTGACATGCGCATTTCGCTATTTTTCCATGAAACTTCTCATTTTTATGCGCAAGCGCAATAGTTGCTTTACGTGATGTAACGTTCGTTCTAACGATCAGATCGTTACACACATTTAAAAACTAACTTTACTTAGGTCGTTCTTTCATCAATTAAAAGTTCGTTCGTCGTTCACAACGAACGATCGTTGTCGCATGTGTGTACGTAGCATTAGTAATAGCACATTGTGGTGACGTGAAGAGTGCAGCCAAGCAAAATTTAAAATCCTTCGTTTTTACAAATGTGAGTACGCTTCCTTACAGCATATTTAAAAGGCCACATAAAGCATAAACGAAGTTCTTGCATGACCTAATTTGTGACTGGTTCTCTTTAGAATACCATTATCTGAGCAAATAGCTTTATTTATGTAGTTCTGCTCATTCCCAGGTGTTGTGGTGTTTCTTGCAGCTTTTTTCCCCATTTTGCCATGGTTTTGCAGGCTTGTTTTTGTCTGATGAACCCCCTGGGTGAATTTCCTATTTGCCTCTGTGTGCGTGTTATTTGTGGCAGAGTCTGCACGTGGTGAGCAGCTCTAGGCTTGGAGGCCCCGGACGTTATAATGCTGGGCTTCAGTGGAAAGGGAGATTTTGTCCCAGGTGAAGGAGTCCAGCGGTTCCTAGCCTGGATTACAGGAAGGTCCCAACATCCACTTTGTCACATTAGTTGAGATGTGCATGACGTATAATAAAAAATGTCCAGTGAGTGTTAAGATATCTTGAAAGATCTTAGTTTTTCTGTTTTTGTTTTACACATAGAGCTGTTTAAAAGGACAGTAAATTCACATTTTTTTTTTCTATAGTTATGATTGCCCTTGACAGACAACAAAATAGGCACATTTGACATAAATTACCATTTCCGTAATGAAGCTAGCATTCCTAGATTTTGGAACAATCTAAATTGCTTAATCCACAAATTGGCTCAGTAACCAGTGGTGTGCAGTTAGGTAAAACTTGGGTGTAAAATAGAATTGAACTTACTTGCCTGTACTTAGGCTAATATACAGTACTTAACATTGAAGGGGCTCTTTTTTTTATATGAAAACCATATTGCCCAGGTACTTACCTGGGGCTTCTTCCAGCCCCCTAAAGTCCTCCTGCTCCCTCCCCATTACTCTGCACTCTGCCATTCCTCCACTGTACCTCCTCCATAAGCTGGACAACTCACAAGTCGCTTGGCCACTGCGCATGTCTCCTCTACGGCGGGAGTGTTCTGTCCATGCTCAGTAGCTATTTTCAATTACTGCTCAAGCACAGAGTGCTCCTGACTACAGAAATGTGTTGGAGGAGGGCCTGCGCATGAGGCGATCGGAGGGGGGAACCGAGCAATGTGGGACGACTGAAAGGGACTAGGAAGACTTCAGGGTGCTGGAAGGAGCCCCAGGTAAGTAACTGACCAATTTATTTTTCACTTGAAGTCTCCTTAAAGTATAAACAATGTAGATTTGTGATTGGTAAGTCACATCAGTGAGTGCCCCCCCCCCCCCCCCTTCACCTCCTGGCTTAGATAAGCTATTACAATTATTACCACTCTTTTTCTGCAGCCTTGAAAGTGCCTGAAGGAGTGACAAAAATGTTTTCACATAGAAACGGCCAGATAAAATTGATATTGTGTGCCTGGACAATGAGAGCCTGTGCTATTCTTAGCTGAAGTAGTGTGTGTGTATATATAACCATAGTGTGACTTCAATACATAAATGAGCATGTGGAAAATTAACTGTCCAGGAACTGTTCCAACATCTAGGAATGGAGCATAGAAAATGCCAGCATTAGATTATATATATATATATATATATATATATATCTATCTACCTACCTCTCTACATATATATCTATCTCTATTTTCAATTCATTTTCTTTTAATCCAGAAACTACTTCACGATTTAACATTAAAGCAGGTTTTCTTTGTTAATTTTACATAAGTTCTAAGAATGTAGCCTAATAGAATGATCATTTTCTGCAGTTCATTGGTTTCTTGAAGCACATCTGAAGTGAGATGGATATGGAGGCTGTCATATTTATTTCTTTTTAAACAATCCAAAGTGCCTGACAGTCCTGCTTATTTTCTTTCTCTAATACTTTTAGCCACTGACCGTGAACAAAGCATGGTTCAGCCTCATGCTTGTTTTTAGTGTATGATTCAGACACTACTGATGTCAGAAACATTAGCAGGACTGCCAGGCAACTGGTATTGCTAAAAGGAAATAAAATATGGCAGCTTCCATATGCCTCTTGTCTCAGGTTTCCTTTAACAGAACCTGAGATTTTATTTCATCCTTATGGAAGCTGCTTAAACTTGTCACAAATGTCTGCAATCCAAACAGAGCATATGATAAAAATACTTATTCCTGCAGTAAAACTGCATGCCAAAATAAGCAGTTCATATTGGCCAATCTCCTGCCATGGCCCAAGACTTCCTATTGGATATAATTGTGGTGATTTTTCCACCCCAGGCCTCCATATTGGCTATTAGTATAGTGTAAATTCACTGAAGAACAGAGAATCCTAGACCATTTTTTTTATTTTCATCTACAGTGGAGGAAATAATTATTTGACCCCTCACTGATTTTGTAAGTTTGTCCAATGACAAAGAAATGAAAAGTCTCAGAACAGTTTCATTTCAATGGTAGGTTTATTTTAACAGTGGCAGATAGCACATCAAAAGGAAAATCGAAAAAATAACCTTAAATAAAAGATAGCAACTGATTTGCATTTCATTGAGTGAAATAAGTTTTTTTGAACCCCTACCAACCATTAAGAGTTCTGGCTCCCACAGAGTGGTTAGACACTTCTACTCAATTAGTCACCCTCATTAAGGACACCTGTCTTAACTAGTCACCTGTATAAAAGACACCTGTCCACAGAATCAATCAAGCAGACTCCAAACTCTCCAACATGGGAAAGACCAAAGAGCTGTCCAAGGATGTCAGAGACAAAATTGTAGACCTGCACAAGGCTGGAATGGGCTACAAAACCATTAGCAAGAAGCTGGGAGAGAAGGTGACAACTGTTGGTGCGATTGTTCGAAAATGGAAGGAGCACAAAATGACCATCAATCGACCTTCGTTTTGGGGCTCCACGCAAGATCTCACCTCGTGGGGTGTCAATGGTTCTGAGAAAGGTGAAAAAGCATCCTAGAACTACACGGGAGGAGTTAGTGAATGACCTCAAATTAGCAGGGACCACAGTCACCAAGAAAACCATTGGAAACACATTACACCGCAATGGATTAAAATCCTGCAGGGCTCGCAAGGCCCCCCTGCTCAAGAAGGCACATGTGCAGGCCCGTCTGAAGTTTGCCAATGAACACCTGAATGATTCTGTGAGTGACTGGGAGAAGGTGCTGTGGTCTGATGAGACCAAAATAGAGCTCTGTGGCATTAACTCAACTCACTGTGTTTGGAGGAAGAAAAATGCTGCCTATGACCCCCAAAACACCGTCCCCACCGTCAAGCATGGGGGTGGAAACATTTTGCTTTGGGGGTGTTTTTCTGCTAAGGGCACAGGACAACTTAATCGCATTAACGGGAAAATGGACGGAGCCATGTATCGTGAAATCCTGAATGACAACCTCCTTCCCTCTGCCAGGAAACTGAAAATGGGTCGTGGATGGGTGTTCCAGCACGACAATGACCCAAAACATACAGCAAAGGCAACAAAGGAGTGGCTCAAGAAGAAGCACATTAAGGTCATGGAGTGGCCTAGTCAGTCTCCGGACCTTAATCCAATAGAAAACCTATGGAGGGAGCTCAAGCTCAGAGTTGCACAGAGACAGCCTCAACCTTAGGGATTTAGAGATGATCTGCAAAGAGGAGAGGACCAACATTCCTCCTAAAATGTGTGCAAACTTGGTCATTAATTACAAGAAACGTTTGACCTCTGTGCTTGCAAACAAGGGTTTTTCCACTAAGTATTAAGTCTTTTATTGTTAGAGGGTTCAAAAACGTATTTCACTCAATTAAATGCAAATCAGTTGCTATCTTTTATTTAAGGTTATTTTTTAGATTTTCCTTTTGATGTGCGATCTGCCACTGTTAAAATAAACCTACCATTGAAATTATACTGTTCTGAGACTTTTCATTTCTTTGTCATTGGACAAACTTACAAAATCAGTGAGGGGTCAAATAATTTATTTCCTCCACTGTATTTAACACAGGTTTGATGTGTGTAGCCTTTACTACTCACACCTATAATATAGCAAATTATACACCTGGAGTGAGGAGAAAGGTGGTGGTTGGGGGAAGAGGGCAACAGTACATGGCTGTAACAGATGATTTAAAGTGTACCTAAACTCAGAATGTTGCTATCTGCTTTAAAAGATAAGCTTCGGCAATCTTTATGGACAAAAACCTCTCGCCTTTACAATTTATGGAAATCATAAGAAACTGAAGTTTAGAATGTGGTTTCACATTGCAGAGAACACTGAAGGGGTTAAGCCTCAGTGTTCCTGTATGCAGAGAACTGCAGCAGCAGTGCTCCTGCAGTCTGTTCACAACTACTGATAACTTATTAGACACTGGCTAAACAAACACAGAACACAGAGTGGTGGATTTCTTCAGCAACTATATGTGGAATATAGACTTTGCAGGGGCTGTGCAAGAAGAGTTTGGGTCTGCTTGACCGGCATTAGGGAAGAGAGGAAGCTGAGTGCTATACCTTTGGCAGTTTTGTTTCTGTAGTTATCTGGCGAAAGCCTTCTTTTCATATTCCATATAAAAGGAAGTAAAATGAGCAATATCCTATACGGTGTGCCACAACACCCACGTAGACTTTATACCAGTACAAGGATATGTAGATCAAAAAATATTGAAGAAACTTGAAAAATGTATATGCAAAAATACAAAAAGTCTTTATTGAAGACACTTGTGCAATAATATTCATAAAAGGTATCCTTCAAGGAACATATTCTATAGAAGAGAATGGGGAATATGCAGCAGTGATTAACATCAAGATTAGTGCAGTTGTAAATATTGAGGCGACAATGTCGTCTTATTTCGGGATAGACCCTTCATCAGGCCTCCACTTATACTGTAGAGACAAATCTCTATAGTTAGCACACGTTCATGACCGACATCTGGACAGAATGAAGAGCCAGGTAAAACCACTCATCCAGTTTTCAAACACTGGGACCGCACATGGTGGGAGCTGAAGGAGAATTAATTTCCATGGGAAAATATACCTTCTGTATTACAAAATAGGGATGATTTTTTTTTTTGCTGGCCTAATGGAACATGCCTTAAACCTGCTTTAATGTATCATAAAAGTGAAAGAATACAAGTCAAGAGATAAAGTGTTTAATCATTAGCTAACCCTTACATTGTATGACATGGCACAATACATGCAGGCAGTTTCCAAATAAACATGGCAGCATCAATGTGGAGAGACAGATGCAAAATAAGCGAATTTATTCATTGCAAGTAGTTGTAATCCCTGTGTTATTCAACATTTAATACTTGATTTGTACTGCTTTTTCACTTCATCTGTGCAAGTCAGCTCTAGTATGTTAGTTGTAGCGTATTTGTTACAACTATCTGTACTCCTTGCATGTTTTTGAATGAATAATTAGGTTTAGATGTAGATTTCTAGTATTATAAATTGCTATTAACTTTAGTTTTGATATTGCGGAACTGACACACATTGTAGAAAGCCTCAGGGTGCCTAAAGCTAAGCATACATTTTAAAGGGAAACTAAAGCGATATTAGTCGATGCATATTACCTGGCTGTCCTGCTGATCCTCTGCCTTTTTAATACTTTTAGCCATAGACCCTGTACAAGCATGCAGATCAGGTGCTCTGAGTGAAGTCTGACTGTATTAGCTGCATGCTTATTTCAGGTGTGTGATTCAGGCACTATTGCAGCCAAAGAGATTAGCAGGATAGCCAGGCAACTCGTATTGCTTAAAAGAAAATAAGTATGGAAGCCCTGCTTTAGGTTCCCTTTAAGGTGGCCATACATCTGTAGACTTAGCAGCCAATCAACCATCAGATTAGATGATTATTATCCTGTTTGGTGAAAATCAGTGCTGCCAAGAGCAGGCACCATTGACAATGCAACCAATTTTGTGCTGAGATTGGTTGCAAGCATCAATCAGACATGCTCGAAAATTTTGGGACCACACGATTGGGTGCGTGGCGGTAACAGTTTGGAATAATCACAAACGGAACCCCATGGCTGCTGCCCCCCCTCGTTGCCGGTGCAGTTATACTTTGTCAACTGTCCGCGCTGTGTGTCTGTGCCCTATTTCCACATTCGTGCCCCACGTGACTACCGGCATATAGCATGTGGGGGGTGTGAGGTTACACATGCCCCATGTGCTATAATGTTTGTTGGCAACCATGTGAAGGCGGAAATTTGGAAGTACAATAAGATGGTGGTGAAACCACCATATGAAAAGAGCCTAGATAACTGTGTAACTTCCGAACCACCCTTCTCATGAACTGTAGAAACATACATACAACACAGTAGGGCTCGATGTTAAGACAGGCACAATTCTAACTGGAATAAAAGTGGGGCAGTTTTACTTAGGAACTAATTCCCTATCATATATATTAAAGCAGGGCCTCCAGGAATCAAGTACCTATTAGTCTCGGTATCTTTGCACCTGTCTTGATAACTAACCTCACTGTTCAAGAATGCCTTCTGATATTCTATAGCCGTGAGTGGTTCTCAAACATTTTTTGGGTGAGGGCGCCCTTGGTGGCTTTGAATTTTTTTTTTTTTTTTTTAAAGGCACCCCAAAAACAACTACCCAAATGCCGTTCTGATCCTTATTAGGTAGCAACCCCCCTCCAAATGGGCAATGACTGGCAACCCCCTCTCCATATAGTGAGTGACCCCCACATTAGGCAGAATTACCCCCTCCAAATAGTAATTGACTCCACATCAGTCAGCACACCCCCTTCCAAATAAGTGATCTCCCATTAGATGATTCCTCTGATGTTCAACTGCCGGGACTAGGTTAACTGGTGGATAAGGCAGCCGCATTGTATATCAATGTGCAGTTGCATTACCTGATGGGAAAGCACAAAGGATGGGGATGAGCGCCAAGTCACCCCTGGGAGGTACCCAGTTTGAGAACCCCTGTCCTTTAGGATCTTACTTACAAATATGCTATATTTTGTTGCATTAAAGAAATTGGCCTTTTAGCTGCATGTATTGAGCCATGTTGTCATCGCATCTAGTTCCATTCTGCATGCTGCTTTTTCTACATTTGCTGCTAACACATAAGGTTAGAAATACAGATGTAATTAGGCGTAAGTATTTACAGTCTGCACTTCTCATCTTGCTCTGACATTGACATTAATGTTGTTGTATGGTATTTCTAGCAACTCATTTGACCTGTGGGACCACTGCAACAGTGGCTTTGTTGCGTGATGGCATTGAGCTAGTTGTGGCCAGTGTTGGCGATAGCCGAGCACTGTTGTGTCGAAAGGGGAAGCCTTTGAAGCTCACAATTGATCACACACCTGAGAGGAAGGAAGAAAAACAAAGGTACAGTATTTTACAGTGCAACAGTTTTATGGTGTGCATATGTTGTAAGTAGGGATGAGCGAGAGTGCCTCTTACAATCTCAAAAAAATTACCCTAGACAGGGTGGAACCTCAAACTTTCGTCAAGCCAATATTTTGTGAATTTTATTGAAGTCAATGGGCCAACTTTAATCACTTCAGGTTGTTTTCACCTTAACTACTTAACGACCGCTCCATGCCATTTGGCGTGGACGTGGTGGCAGCCCCAGGACCGCCTAGCGCCGATCGGCCTGCAGTCTTGGGGGCATATTTTGCAGGAGACTACGTGCGCCTCTCCACATGAATGACTGAGCTCCGCTCCGCCATCAGTCTCCCGCTAGGAGGCTGCTAGACGGCAAAACCGACGTCTAATAACACTGTACAGCGCTGCGATCTGGGGAGACGGGAGTGATCCGCTGTCACAGGCTGAAGCCTATGACAGCGAATTGCTGTAATTGGCTGGCTGTGGGAGGGAGGGTGTTTTTAGAAAATAGAAGAAAAAAATTATAAATTTGTGTGTGTGTGTGTGTGTGTGTGTGTGTGTGTGTGTGTGTGTATGTATGTATATATATATATATAGATCTAGAGAGAGAAATCACAGCCCACCAACAGAAAGCTCTGTTGGTGGGCAGAAAAGGGGGGGGGGGTGTCACTTGTGTGCTGAGTTGTGCGGCCCTGCAGCGAGGCCTTAAAGCTGCAGTGGCCTATTTTGTAAACAAAAAAAAATTGCTCCAGCGATTAGCTCAGCCTCCTTGCACAGCTCCGGTTTTCTCTATGGGGAAGATCGTACATGACGTCACCGATGTCATGCGCAGACCTGATCCTCCCCATAGAGAGACTGGAGCTGTATGGGGAGGTTGCAGCGATCGATGGAGCCAGGCTGGATAATGTATAAGTGGCTGGATCGGGCGATTGGGGGGTGCCGGCTACCTATACTAGCTAGTCTAGTGCTAGCTAAGCCTTTTGCAGTTATGCAGTCTGTTGGATTAATCCTGCGGGACTCCTGAGGTGAGTGAGGGTTAAGCATTAAACATGTTGGAACCACCACATTTGCTGCGTATGTGTAGGGAGAGTAGTGGCAACAAGAGTAAAATAAAGTTCCAAAAGATCTTGTGGTTTTCCAGAAAATGGCACAGAAGTGTCAGAAGCCAAATAGGATTATTGCATGATGGACCGAGAACAGAAAGCAGCCTAAACATTAGGACATGTGGGTGATACCTAAGATTGAGAAACGGGTGGTGCTATGTGTAAACTCAACCCACTAGCAGCAGTCTTTTTCCATCAAAACAGCAGGAGACCACATTGGTAGCTTGCATCATGAACTTGATGACATCTGGGATGAATACCACCGATAAAGGAGTCTAGAAGTAATGCGATGACATGAGGCCCAAGGATGGAGGACCTGAGACCGAGTATAAATCGGCAAGAAAAAAAGCAGTGTGTGGCTTCTGGCCAGTTATTGCCAGGTAGATCAGATTAGTAACTGGCATCTAGACCTGGGTGAAGTGCATCATCAGTGGCACCCAAAAATGTATTATACAATAAGAGTGACTGGAGTACAGACAGCAACAGGAGGTGGCAGCGCTCTGGCACATAGCGTGGACTGCATTGGTAACTGGCATAAAGTGCTGGGTGTGGTACATCGTCAATGCCACTAAGTGTATAATACAGTTTGGGTGAATGGACTACTACTGATGGGCAGCTGCAGCAGAAGGGGCAGCATGGAGACTTGGGGAAGGGGTGCTATGTAGGAGTGCCTTTCCTGCAAAGGACACCCTTCCTTTTTCAAGCTAGCAACAAGCTGCTTGTTGGTGGATTCGGCGGTTGGCACAGCAGAGTGAAGGGGGAACAGAGAGTACACAGAGACATGTAATTGAACAAGAACATACCTCATGTGCCCCATTTGAAATGTAACATCTGCCTCAGATATACTTAAAGAAAAACCGTGACCAAGAATTAAACTTCATCACAATCAGTAGATGATGCCCCCTTTCCCATGAGAAATCTATTCCTTTTCACAAACAGATCATCAGCTCTTTATGGCTGATATTGTGGTGAAACCCCTCCCACAGGAAACTGGGAGGACCATGGTCCTGGCAGTTTCCTGTCTGAACCTCGTTGCATTGTGGGAAATAGCGGTTTACAGCTGTTCCCAACTGCCAAAACAGCAAGCAGCAGCTACTTCCACTGACCTCACCTGCCAGCAGTAAAAATGTCAGAATGTAAATCAGGGAGAGGAAAGCTTTTACACAAAGTAGTAATGGTTAGAAGTACACTACCACATTCTTGCAAGACCTCTTTGGAAGTATGGATGGATGACTGTACAGTATAGATATTTGTTTTCTTGTGTTCTCAGGATAAGGCAATGTGGTGGCTTTGTTGCCTGGAACAGCTTGGGGCAACCTCATGTGAATGGTAGGCTTGCAATGACAAGGAGCATAGGAGATCTGGATCTCAAGTCAACGGGAGTAATAGCGGAGCCTGAGACCAAACGAGTCAAGGTAAATATCGACTTTTGTGCAATGATTCTCACAGGGTTACACATGTGTATTCACGCTTCAGTCACTTAAAGGGGAACTGAAGAGAGAGGTATACGGAGGCTGCCATATTTATTTCCTTTTAATCAATACCAGTTGCCTGGCAGCCCTGCTGATCCTCTGCCTCTAATACTATTAGCCATAGCCCCTGAACAAGCATGCAGCAGATCAGGTGTTTCAGACTTTAAAGTCAGCTCTGACAAGACTAGCTGCATGCTTGTTTCTGGTGTTCTTCAGATACTACTGCAGAGAAATAGATCAGCAGGGCTGCCAGGCAACTGGTATTGATTAAAAGGAAATAAATATGGCAGCCTCCGTATACTTCTTACTTCAGTTCCCCTTTAACCATGAATTTACTGAGAATGTTGGAGCCACACAGCTGGGTTACGAAGGGAATTTGTGTGATAAACACCTGTGAAATTCCTAGCTGGACAGTAGTTAATGTTTATAGGTTTTTTTTTGTTTTTTTTTTTCCCCCCCATGTTGATATGCATGCATTTCTTTTTGTTGAAAATGTTTCCCATATTTTGCACACTATGCTGCCTTAAGAATTGTATCCAACGAAATTCTCTCTGTGCCATTGTGTCAGAACACATTGCATACATTTAAACAATTCTTGGAGTTGTGCCAGGTTTTTCTATTGTCTTCCCTTTCTGGTATCCAAGATGTACAGCCACAGGTATACTGATCCATCTGACCAGACCCCTGCCCTTACCTTTTGCGCGGTATCAGGTTTATAGTCTATGGGCTTGATTCACAAAGCAGTGATCACTGTTATCCCGCTGTGAAAAGGGCTTAGCGTGAAATTTTGCGTGAAACTGGCTATCGTGTGCAAAAATTCAGTTTGCGCGATAACGTGATCTTTTTTCGCACGTTAACGTTCCATGTTCTTGCAATAAATTTGCGTTCTAGTGCAAATTTTTGCTCGCGATTAAGTTTTTTTTTTTTCCCCACGTGAAAACTCACCAAAACATGTGCAAAGCACTTTCACAGCCGTGATAAGTTATCACAGCTTTGTGAATCAAGCCCTATGTATGACGACATTCATTGTACAGTTGCCTCCATCCTGACTTCAGTCAATCCTCTTTGTGTGAAGTGTCTAAGGGGGTATGGTATTTTGAATTATTATTATTATTATTATTATTATTATTTGTATTTATAAAGCGCCAACATATTACGCAGTGCTGGACATTAATTTAGGTAAATGAATGAAACCATAAACCAATCCATCCATTGCCATAATATGGCATGGGTGGAGGTGTGTGTGCAAGTATGAGATGCATAGTCACTCGCACAAAGGCCTTTTCTGTTATGTGAAAATCCAGGTGTGTGATGTCCTATGCGTCCATGGCGCTCTGCCTGAATCTTCTGGCCACTTAAAGGGGCACTACAGGGAAAAACTGTAAAATTTAAAATATGTGCAAACATACACAAAGTACATCCCCCCCCCCCCCCCCCCCCCCGAGTAAAATGAGTCATAAATTACCTTCCTCCCATGTTGCTGTCACTTACAGTAGGCAGTAGAAATCTGACAGAAGTGACAGGATTTGGACTAGTCCATCTCTTTATAGAGGATTCTCAGGGATAATGTTTATTTTCAAAAGCACTTAGTGAATGGCAGTTCCTCTGTCTAACTCCAAAAAAACTGTGTCGTGAGCAGGGAGGCTGGCCAGCATCTTTGTATAAATCCTTTTCAGGGAATATCTTTATAAAGAATAAAAGCCTTGCTGAGTATCCCCTATGAAGAGATGGACTAGTCCAAAACCTGTCACTTCTGTCAGATTTCTACAACCTACTGTAAGTGACAGCAACATAGGAGAAAAGTAATTTATGGCTCATTTTACTCTGGAAAAAAAAGTACTTATTTGTATATGTTTGCGCATATTTTAAATTTTATAGTTTTTCGCTGTAGCGCCCCTTTTTAACTCTGCAATAGTTTGACTCATCTACAATCTCACTAATATTGTAAATGCAAAAGTCTGGATGTTTGTTACTTAATCGCGCAACAATGGCTGAACGGATTTGAATGAAATTTGGCACACACATACTACATGACCTGGAATAACATATAGGATACTTTCTATCCCCATAACCAAAAAGTGGGCGGAGACAAATACAAATTTCACTGGGAAAATGTAAATTGCAGCCATTCTTACACTGTTAATGGTAGGATTCTCAAACTTTGCACAGTTGGTCACTGGGTGACTATTCAGAAAAGTGGGTGGAGCCTACAAAAGCCAATAAATATTCCACTTGAAAATCAATAGGTGAATTTTGAATTGCTGCCATTCTTGCACTGTTAGTGGCACAAGCCTCAAACCTGGCACAGTTAGTCATTGGGTGACTGGGGTTCAAATTCAAAGAAGTGGGTGGAGCCACAGCCAATCAGATTTGTTTCATTTCAATGCAAATTATTGATGCCAAAGACCGCAAAGCTCACAAACTAGGTCATTGAGTAATTGTGTTAGAAAAAGTGGGCGGAGCCAAAAGCAGGCAAATGCATACCTGGGCAACGCTGGGCCATCAGCTAGTATTATCTAATGTGTTACACTGGAAGTGTAGTAGAAGGAACTGTGGAGAGGACCCTTGGGTAGGAGAAGCACTGTATACCTGTATAGGTAAACATGCCAAATTTCAGTTTATATTTGGATTGATGCATATTGGGCAGCTGAGTGTCCATTCTCTTCGATGGTTCCACAGCAACTAGTATCCCCTGTTAGAGGCAAAGGCAAAAAGTAATTCAAATTTAAGAATGATTTACTGAATAACTAGAAATTGTACAGACCTAGTCATCTTTACGTCAAGAAATGTATCTTGGTACTGTAGAAATAGTGGGATTAAAGCCACTTTACACTCTTAATTGTAGTCCTGCATCTTCATACCTGTCCCAACAGTAAGTTAATGTAAGAGTGATTAAAGAAAAATGGGCTGCACTGCATGTAAATCATGCTGGAGAGCATGACTGTACTTGTAGATAACTTACTGTAGCTGCTTTAATCAATTTGACCATGTAAATTTACTGTTTGAAGAACAAGAATATGAAGAAAAAGACAAGTGTGTGTGTGTGTATTCTTATGTGTTCTGATATATATATATATATATATTTTTTTTTTATAGCTGCACCATGCTGATGATGGCTTCCTAGTATTAACTACTGATGGTATTAACTTCATTGTCAACAGTCAGGAGATTTGTGACATTATAAGTCAGTGCCATGATCCCAATGAAGCAGCACAAGTTCTTACTGAACAGGTAAATGTTTTCTCAAGAGAGAAAAAAATGACATAGAAAAATGATTGCCTTTTTCATGCACTGTTCTATACATTCTTCTGCAAGACCCGGTTCACATTAGCGGTTTTTTGAGGATTGGAACCTGAACGTATACTGTCAGGGGCGTAGCAATCGCCATAGCGTTGCTATGGGGCCCACCCGATCCCTACGTCACAGGGGGCCCGCAGCAGTGTTGCCAACGGGCCCTGTGAGCAGGAGGAGAGCAGCGCAGAGGAGGGAGAGCTGTGAGCAGCGGCGGAGAAGGGGGGGGGGGGGGGATGACCCCCCCCCCCCCCGGCAGGAGAGAGCGAGGGAGGGAAAGCACCCTAAGGTGAGGGAAGGGGGGGGGGAGACGCCCCCCCCCCCCCCTCCGCTGCTGTGCCCACCGCTCTCCCTCCACTGCGCTGCTCGCCTCCTGCTGGGGGGACACCTGCCTACATATACTGGGCACATATACCCCTGCCTACATATACTGGGCACATATACCTCTGGCTACATATACTGAATGATTCTCTATCAGAGAGTTCACATCTGAGCGGTTCGTTTCCGATCTGCTTGGCAAAGCGCTGCAGGTACCATTTTTTTTGGGGGGGGGGGGGGGGGGGATTTTGCTTCAATGTAAGGTATAAGAAAAACGCTCACAAATCGCTTTATCCCTTCTATTGCGTTTGTGTTTTTATGAATAAATACATTGTATTTATTAATTTCTGGGTGAGAGTTTAGTGAAAAAAAAAACAGGATGGCTCTGCAAAAGCACTTCATCAACATTTCTTTACCAAGTGTTCTAGCAACATCACCCAAGGAAGAGGGGACTCCGTCAAGCCTCCGTAGGGGAAAACACCTGGCGACACAATCCATGTCGTCTGTTGGTCTCAGCAAAGTCACGGAGTCCAGGCGTTTTCCCAACCCAATTATACCCAAACCATAACACACGCAAGCGCATATACTGTCGCTGTCGTAGGTGCGTGATTACAGTATACATCTGATATCCGCTTCTGCGCAATACAACACAGCCGAGTGTGGACACCTCGTGCTCACTGAATGGGAAAACAATGGCTTGCTTACTATGCCTGCGTATCTCATGCAACAATATTTCACGACTACCCGCTCAAACTGGCTGTAGCAGGATTCAGGAATGCATCAACATACTTCACTGAACCCAAATAGCATCCAGGACATCTGGAATTCAACTCTGATAATAACCAGGTACTGAACTCCAGTAATCAGAAGCAAAGACATATGAGAGTGAACACTAAACATACATGCATACATACAACATTCATGTCACTTGTGTATCTCAGATGTGAACAAAGCCTCCAGGTTCACTTTAAGCAGCCAGGTTGGAGGGGAGTGTAGGTTTATTTGCGGTTGGATAGTTTACTGGTTAAGACCAGGGTTCAAATCCTGGCCAGGGTCAGTACCTATTCGGTAAGGAGTTTAAGACCAGACTCCCTTGCACTGCAGGGTGGCCTCTTGAGTGCATCCCAGTGGTTGCAGTTCTTGACCGCTTTGAGTCCGACCGAAGAAAAGAGCTATGCAAATGTTCGGATTATTATTCCTACATGCCAGTCTTGTGGTTGGCACTTAGTCTGCTTGTTTGAAGAGACAATCTTCCATTTGTTGCTTATGAACACTCCCATGTTTCTGTTTTTTTTTTTTTTTTTTTTTACTACTATTAGTTATGTAGTGAAGGACTGGAGTCCATACTCAGTAGTTCAATCTATTGATTGAATGGAAGAACTAATGACACACACAGGAAGATTAGCTTAGCATGAGCAACTGCTGGGGAACAGACAAGTGTGTATGGGGAAACATACCTGGCGCTTTTTATAACCTGGCCTGGCGCTTTTTATAATAGGGGACAGCAGCGCAACGGGGGGGGGGGGGGGAATTGACTGGGCGCACTATAGAAGGACACAGAGGCTGGTCATTATATACAGAATATGCCTCCGTGTCCTAATAGGATTTCACAAACCCGTCCCCAGGTTCTCCATAATGGTGGGTGGAAGCTTTCCTTTGTAAAATGTTGAGTAGAAAAATGTTGCAACTACCCGGTGTCTCTAGTGGGAGACTAAATAGAGCAGCAGAGGCTTTGGCTAACTATCACTAGTTAGCAACAGCTGTTGACAGGCTTTCATATCACTTTTTTATGTTTCATTTTTTATTGTCCTGGTAGTATTAAACTTCTGCATTAACCTCCCTGGCCCATCATTTCTTTCTGGATTTATGGGTCTAAAAGCGGTACATTTTATATATGCGGGATGCATATAATAAAAGACTAGAACACAAAATTGTTAAAATAATTAAATTTAGGAATAAACGTAAATAGTGAAACTGTACAAATAAGGCACCAGACCTGGAGAGGTAGTGTACTATTACTATATTTATTATAATTAGATTATTCAATATTTGCACATTTCTTTTGCTCTAGGAAAGCAAAATTGTACATAACTATGTGGTTCAGACTGGCTGACTGTATAGTTTTGTGAACCATAGATTTATTAAAGCAATACGCCAAAATATATTGTATTTGTATAAGGCCCCTATCTTCAGTGGCACTTTGCAGCATACAGCACTGACATTTGTGGACACTGTAAATGCATATATAAATTCACGCCCAGCACAACTGGAACATCAGTCTTCCAATCTAAATAATACTTATGTTCAGATTTATTGCATTCTTAAGCTGTAAAGTTGTTGTATGATGCTAACAGGTTTTTTTTTTTTTTCTTTTTTCAGGCACTCCAATATGGGGCAGAAGATAATAGCACAGCCATTGTTGTCCCATTCGGGGCCTGGGGAAAGCACAAGAACTCTGAAGTTAGTTTTTCTTTTAGTCGAAGCTTTGCATCTAGTGGAAGATGGGCATGATGGGTGATGGTGTGTATCTAGAAATACAGCACAAGAGTATGCTTCAATGTGCACAGTGTCAATTCCTCATCTCCTCATGGTACCCAGTAGTTCTTACTTTCTAGCACAGGGCTAGAAGTATCATCCATAATTACTGCAGCCTGAGCTGATATTTACTGTATGTACATAACAAGCAATATCATTGTGGACAGTTATACTCCTGGTTTCTGGATTACTCTGTTCCAAACATGCTGACTTTCAGACTATCGTGAACAAACTAGCAGGACACTTTATTGCTCATTTTGCACTGCAGTACTGAATACTTCATGCTGGTTATTTGTCTGTTACAGGTTTAGATAGTGTAATATTTGTATTTATAAGATTAGATTTGAACTCTATTAAACCATTCTAGCAGCTGTTTTATACTCCATGAAGGGCGACAGTGGGTATTTTTAATGCAAACCTTTCAGATGCCCATGTTTCTTAAATGTGAACTTGAATTGGACAGATGGTCTTTTTGTTTTATTTATATATTATTCAACCGTCCTTGGCCATTTTAATCTTCAGATTTTCTGAATGTAATGTGTAAATAGTACTAGCTGTGGGTTGTAAGATAACAGAATACGCAGAACGGTCACTAGACCAAAATCGGGTGTCTGTACCATGAAATATTCTCATCTATACTGTGTTTTGTGCATGTGAATTTTTAGAAGCCCTATTTCTAATACCTATAAGGTAATAAAGTGTGGGTAAAGCTGTATTTTCTAACTTCTTCTACATGCACCATTGCAGAGTGATGTGAATACAGTATATGGTTAGCATGGCTATTCTGTGTTCAGGCACTGGATGAATTTAACATGGTGGTAACATGCTGGCGCCTGGAACTGAAATATAGTACAGTCACTGCTGCAAGGTCTTTGGAGATGTATGCTCTGATCAAAAAACAGTAAATCATGGATTGCATTAGGTTCTCGTGTCTTGGTTTCATTTTAAACACCTGCTAAATCGAGGCCACATACTGTGTAAACTATTTGATCAACTACTGCATTATAGGGTGGCCATAAACTTACCCTCCTGGTGTTAGGTGTGGATAATTCTGCATATGATAATGCACACTTGTTAGTTGTGGGTTATAGCACAACTGGCACCTCCATACAATGGTACATGCAACCAGTGCCTATCTACAGACTTGGTACAGCAACAACAAACCCCTGTACAAAAAGATGACACCACACTGGTTTTGAAGTTCAAGCAGTTGTATTAGAGTATCAATCCTATAACGTATTTCAGGTGCGAGTCCTTGATTTCCATGGAAGATAGGTCTCCTAGAGCTTCCCTAACCAGTGGCAGTTTTTACATAAAATTTCCCTGATGTACTGCATTGTATGGCCTTTCAGAATAATGCGCACAGCTGACAGTTGAGTGTGCAGACATTGCCTTCCCTACACTGTCTACTGTAGATCAAGTACTGGTTACATGTTTCTGAAAGAACTCTTTCCTAGGCCTGCTTTCCACTGCCTTACAAGCTGACACTGTTGCTCTACAAGTAAAATTTGTAAATTTTGTTTTTACACTGATTGAAGTGGAGTTCATTTGTAGTACTAGATAGTTTATCACCAACAGTCACCAGTTAAACTGGCCAATTTATAATTAATTTGATCACCCTTTAAGCACCTTACTAGATATTTTGTACCTCAGGTGACAGTCTGACTTAAAGTGGTATGAGACCCAGCATTTCTTCTTTGCTCTAAGGGCTCGTTTCCACTATCGCGAATCCGCATGCGTCCAACGCATGCGGATTTGCACATGGTATGCAAGTGGATGGGCCTGTTTCCACTGTTGCATTGGTGATGTGCGTTTTTTTTCAGCGGTGAAAAAACGCACAAAAGAGCCAACGATTTCGCCTGAGAGTGGAATGCATGCGAATCGCATGCAATGTATTTAATAGGGAAATCGCATGCATTTTCCCCATGCGTTTTTTGCCGCGAATTCGCATAGGTACGATGTAAATTCACACAGGCAGTGACATGGTTAAAATCGCATATACCCTCACCTATGCGAATTCGCATGCGAATTCGCGGCAAAAAACGCATGGGGAATCGCATCCGCATGCTATTTTATCAGCGGTGGAATTCAGGCGATAACGCACCGCAACAGTGGAAACGAGCCCTCAAAGATTATTTACAGCATAGAATATACTCCACAAGCAGAACAGCGTTTAAACAGTTAAACACTTTTTCAATAGAAAGCTCCCTGCAGTGAGATCCGAATCCAAAATGGTGATAACATTATCTTGTGCTTACTTCATTGTAGCAAAAGAGGAATGTATACATTCCTTGGCAGCTGTGAAGCGCCTTCTAATGCTAGCCATACATCTAGCAATGCCTGTCAGATTAGACCAAAAGACAAATCTCTTTGTAATCAAATCTGATTAGAGAGATCTCTCGGCTGCCTATACACCGCAGGCCGATTCCTGGTCAATTTCATGCTGGAATTGCTCTTGTGACGCTGCATCTGATTGACTATTTATTTGCTTTTAAAGGGAACCTAAACTGAGAAGGATATGGATTGTTCCTATTAAAATAATACCAGTTGCCTGACTCTCCTGCTAATCCTGTGTTTCTAATACTTTTGGCCATAGCCCCTTAACCTCCTTAGCGGTAACCCCGTGTGTGACACGGGGTAAGCCGCCGGAGGGTGCCGCTCAGGCCCTGCTGGGCCGATTTAAATTTTTTTTTTTTTTTTGCTGGACGCAGCTAGCACTTTGCTAGCTGCGCCAGCACCCCGATCACCGCCGCCGCGTGCCCGATCGCCGCTATTCGTTGCGGCGCGCCCCCCCCCCCCCAGACCCCGTGTGCTGCCTGGCCAATCAGTGCCAGGCAGCGCCGAGGGGTGGATCTGGAGTCCCAATGACGTCGGTGACGTCATCCCGCCCCGTCGCCATGGCAACGGGGGAAGCCCTCCAGGAAATCCCGTTCTTTGAACGGGATTTCCTGATCGGAGATCGCCGAAGCGGGCGGGGGGATGCCGCTGAGCAGCGGCTATCATGTAGCGAGCCCTGGGCTCGCTGCATGATTTAAAAAAAAAAAAAAAATTAAAAAAAACTGCTGCGCTGCCCCCTGGCGGAATGTTTCATACCGCCAAGGGGGTTAACAAGCATGCAGATCAGGTGCTCAGACTGAAATCCGACTGGATTAGCTGCATGCCTGTTTCAGGTGTAAGATCCAAATACTACTGCAGCAAATTGTTCAGCAGGAGAGTCAGGCAACTGGTATTGTTTGAAAGGAAACATCCATATCCCTCTCAGTTTAGGTTCCATTTAACCACTTGAGGACCCACCCTTTACCCCCCCTTAAGGACCAGCGCTGGTTTGATTGATCTGTGCTGGGTGGGCTCTGCAGCCCCCAGCACAGATCAGGGTGCAGGCAGGGAGATCAGATTGCCCCCCTTTTTTCCTCCCTATGGGGATGATGTGCTGGGGGGGTCTGATCTCTGCTGCCTGCGAGTGGCTGGCGGGGGGGGCACCTCAAAGCCCCCCTCCGCGGCGAAATGCTCCCCCTCCCTCTCCTACCTGGCCCCCTTTGGTAAGCCGGGCTGCACAGGACGCTATCCGTCCTGTGCAGCCAGTGACAGGCTGTCTCCTGTCACATGGCGGCGATCCCCGGCCGCTGATTGGCCGGGGATTGCCGATCTGCCTTACGGCGCTGCTGCGCAGCAGCGCCGTACAAATGTAAACAAAGCGGATTATTTCCGCTTGTGTTTACATCTAGCCTGCGAGCCGCCATCGGCGGCCCGCAGGCTATTCACGGAGCCCCCCGCCGTGATTTGACAGGAAGCAGCCGCTCGTACGAGCGGCTGCTTCCTGATTAATTAGGCTGCAGCTGGCGACGCAGTACTGCGTCACTGGTCCTGCAGCTGCCACTTTGCCGACGCACGTTATGAGTGTGCGGTCGGCAAGTGGTTAAACAAAATCAGTTGCCTGGCAGTTCTGCTGATCATTCTTGCATCAGTGGTGTCTAAATCACACACCTGAAGCAAGCATGCAACTAATCTTGTCACATTTTTGTAACAAACATCTGATCTGCATATTTCTTCAAGGTCAGTGGCTAAAAGTATTAGAGGCAGAGGATCAGTAGGACAACCAGGCAACTGGTATTGTTTAAAATGTAAATAAATGTCAGCCTCCGTATCTCTCTCACTTCAGTTTCCATTTAACCTCCTTGGCGGTAACCCAGTGTGTGACACGGGGTAAGCCGCCGGAGGGTGCCGCTCAGGCCCTGCTGGGCCGATTTACATAATTATTTTTTTTTGCTGGACGCAGCTAGCACTTTGCTAGCTGCGCCAGCACCCCGATCGCCGCTATCCGGTGCGGCGCGCGCCCCCCCCCTAGACCCCGAGCGCTGCCTGGCCAATCAGTGCCAGGCAGCGCCAAGGGGTGGATCGGGTCTCCCAATGACGCCCCGACGTCAGTGACGTCATTCCGCCCCGTCGCCATGGCGACGGGGGAAGCCCTCCAGGAAATCCCGTTCTTTGAACGGGATTTCCTGATCGCCTATCGCCGGAGGCGATCGGCGGGGCTGGGGGGATGCCGCTGAGCAGCGGCTATCATGTAGCGAGCCCTGGGCTCGCTACATGATTTAAAAAATAAATAAAAAAAAAAACTGCTGCGCTGCCCCCTGGCAGTATTTTTCATACCGCCAAGGGGGTTAATGATGGAGGATTTTGGGGTATGTTCTGATTAAAGACTTACCTATTCTGGCATTTTCCCTCTGGCATCGTCCCTCGGGTTTAGGAGAGGCACACCTTACCGTTTGAAGTTGGGTGCATAGCCTAGATGCAAAAGCCACATCAATACAGCATAGAAAGTCCAAGGTCGACTAGCACACCAATATTGACATTCAAGGATGTTTATTTCTTATTGCACATGTCCACGCAACATTTTGTTGTGTTGACACCTGTAATAGGGAATAAACAACCTTGAATGTCAGTATTGGTGTGCTAGCCGACCTTGGACTGTCTATGCTGTATTGATGTGGCTTTTGGGTGTGCTAGCCGACCTTGGACCTTCTAGTGTCCTAATTGATGGATGTTGAGCTGGGGGTGGGCGATAACAATGTCGAAGCTGTTCAGAAACCTCCCACCTGCAGTGTTCAGAAACATGGCCGTGACTGGACTGTTGAGGAGGATGGCAGAGCGTTACCTGGGTGCTTAAAGATTTTAGATCAGCCAAAGATTGAAGCCTGAGGACCCCCCCCCCCCCCCCCCCAAACTCTCGTTCTGTCAGCCTTAAGACAGAGACTGTCATGGCAGACTGTCATTTTTACTAGAGGGTGCTTTACAGATTTCTTTGGAGTAATACTGTCATGCTTGCACCTCTCCATTTGAGCTGCATGTACTGATTGGTTAGATGACTATGATGAAATGTATTTCTGCCTATTGTCACAGTGATCTTTTCCATCTATATCCAGCTGTACAGTGTATAAATATACTTGGCATATATAAATTTTAACTTATGTTCTGGTGCCTTTTGGAAATTTTACTGTTTTGGGGATGCAATATCGTTGCTGTAAATTGGTAAAATAACTAATGAACAATTTTTCTCATTTCAATTGAAATAGAGATTTTGCAGCACTTGGAAATGTTTATCTCTAAGCTGCTGTAGGAATTTATTGTGGAATTCTGTTTTTAACAAAACACCAGCAATTTTGCATTCCTTCTTATTTGATGCAGGCAGACAGAAGCCAAGCTTGAGAGCCTAACTTTCCTCTCAGAGGGCAATCCATAAGGTGGGTACACACGTCAGATAAAAGTCTTTGGAAAATGAAAGATCACAGACCAATTTTACCCCCTTTCATGTAGTATGAGAGCCATACTCTACACAGTCTATTCTATGGAGCTGAACTCCCCATCAGATAAAAAGCTTTGCAAGAGGCTGCACACAAAGATGCTGTACACATGCAACAGATCAGTATCTGCAAAAGATCTGTTCCTGCAAAAGATCCGTTCCTGCAAAACGCATTCATAGTCTATGATATCTGCAGACCTCATACACACCTTGTTTAACGAACAATTATCTGTAGATCAGATCCACCGGGTTGGATCTTCAGATCGGCAGATAATTGGCTGATCTGCAGATGAATGTCCATTAAACAAGGTGTGTATGGGATCTGCAGATGTCAGACTATGAATGCATTTTGCAGGAACGGATCTTTTGCAGGAACAGATCTTTTGCAGATACTGATCTGTTGAATGTGTACAGCATCTTTGTGTGCAGCATCTTGCAAAGATTTCTGTCTGATGGGGAGTTCAGCTCCATAGAATAGACTGTGTAGAGCATGGCTCTCATACTACATAAAAGGGGGTACAATTGGTCTGTGATCTTTCATTTTCCAAAGACTTTTATCTGACGTGTGTACGCACCTTTAGACAGCAGTCTGATCTTTGTATGGGTGCCAGTAACTGTATCTAAATATGTTTTCCTAGATGAAATGCATAGGGGCCTCTGATCTAGAGCTTGTGAAGTGAATGCTTCACTTATCAGCCGATACATATTCTAGACTAGTGATAGGCAGGCATGGGCTCACAAGTCCCTAAGGACTTGAATATGTGATTTAAATGAGGTTTAATTGCCTCAGCTGTGTGGCTGGGAGAAAGTGGGTTAGTTACCCATAAGTCGGTCGTCTTTCCTGCGTTCCAAATGTCTTGCATGTGTCCTATTGGACACATTGCAAGACTCAATACCACGCACTTCCTCCTTCTGGCTTGAAGGAAGAAGTGCGTGGTAGTGAGTCTTGCAACGCGTCCTATAGGACGCGTTGCAAGACATTTAGAAAGCAGGAAAGACGACGGACTTATGGGTAACTATCCCCCTCTCTCCCAGCCGCACAGCTAAGGCAGTTAAGCCTCCGTTAAATCACATATACAAGTTCTTAAGGACTTGTGAGCCCACCAGTGGTGATAGGCAAACTTAGCTGTCCAGCTCGTAAGGAACATAAAGTCCCACAATGCATTGCAGTAGTCTGACAGCCACAGCCATCCTACCTAATAAAACGCAAGTGTCTCTGCATCCCATGTCCCTGTGTTTGTGTTTTTGTTGTGCGCATGTGCAGGGGGGGATGCAGAGACGCTGGGGGAATGACACGGCGGGGGCCAGGAGGGGTGGGCATGAGGCATGGTGGGCGTGTGCGGCCGGCAGGCATGAGTGCAAATGCGGCGGATGAGTGGTGACAGACCTACCCAGTTTTTAAACGGGTTAAGGTCACTAGTGATTCATATAGGCAAATGCATTGTGGTAGTTCCTTAACAGCTGGAGAGCCAAGTTTGCCTATCACTGAATCTAGACAAATGGAATATGCATGTCCACACTGTAGCTAGCTAAAAGCATTGCCATAGTGCTATGTGTGACATGCATGGGAACAAATTGCCACTGTTGTGCATTCCAGATGTTTGTTCATAGGCTGAAATGTGAACAGCTAGTGAAGTACTACAGTATTCTGGTTCTATATTGTTACATATAGCATTGCTTATAATAACATTGTTTCTGTACAGAGTTTACCTTGCTGCATTGCCATTATGGCACATAATGTTTATACTTCTGTGTATAAGATATGTAAATACTGGTTTTGTAATTGATAAATAAAGACAATTCTATGGAATTTGTTTCCAGTTGAGTGTTTGTTCTTTCTTTTTTTTTTCATAATTTTATTTAAATTTTAACAGGAATTACAATGAAACAAGTAAAAGTAGCAATGGTTATATCAAAATTTACAGAACTCTAAAGAAGCCAAGGTCCAAATGGATAATAAACACTGGATAATGTTCAGGTTGTGCAACATACATATTCCATATAAGCGACAATGGTAGGATTTAGCAGATCCAGAAAGTGAAAACAGGGAGAAAGCAACAGATGGATAACCGGGAAACTGGTACAGGGGAATATCAAGTTTGATCCAGTGATCACCTCCTTCTGTATCTCAGGCCCTTAAAGTGATCCCAAGCTGAACTGTAACCTGGCTGTAAACTGTTTACTTTACACTGTGAGACAGAATCTGACACACAGAGCTGCAGCTGATTATTTACACACATTTTGAAGCTATATTTCTGCTATCTATCATTCTGAACACATTTTACATTACTCTTTATTACGATTTGCTAGTAATTACTGGAAATGTGGCATTTAGAATTTTTTAGTTAACTTTGATAGTTGTGCTTCAATCAGTTGTGTGTTATTTTAATAAAATTTGCATTTACTCCAGTATCATTTGGCTAGGATGAGCACAGAAAAAGTGGGCATACCATGTGCTTTCATTTAGGGGTTATTGTGTAGGTAGGTTTTTTTTTTTTTTTTTACACTCTTTGTCCCCAAACTACTATAATACAATAGTGATCTTGTATTCAGTTTATAGAATTCAGTCATCCAATTGTGGAGGAGCACTTCGGAAGTTTTGATAACTCTTTGAGTCTGTTAAACCTTTGTCCATCGTTCCCTTTAGGACTAGACTTCGCAGGCGATTGCTGGGCAGTGTCTTTATTTATTTGTCACCTGCAGTTGTGTATTAACCATTTCAGCCCGCAGGGATTTTACACCTTATTTACGAGAGGAATTTTCACCTGTCAGCGCTTCTCCCTTTTCATCCCCCAATAACTTTATCACTACTTATCACAGCGAAATGATCTATACCTTGTTTTTTCCGCCCCCAATTAGGCTTTCTTTTGGTGGTAAACTATGCTAAGAATTATTTTATTCTAAATGCATTATAATGGAAAAAATTGGAAAAAAATTCATTTTTCAGCCATTAGTTTTAAAATAATTAATGCTACCATAATTAAAATCCACACATTTTATTTGGCCATTTGTCCCAGTTATTGTAACGTTAAAATGATACCCCTAGTGTAATGTATGGTGACAATATTTAGAAATAAAGGTGCATTTTTTTCAGTTTTACATACATCACTAATTTTTAGCCCATTATTTATTATGTCCTCTTGACATAATAATTTATTTTTATTCCCCAAAATCAGGTGTGTTTTTACTATTTGGCCACAAGATGTCCCTACTGAGCAAAAATCCCATTAGCGTACAATGTACGCTAATTGGGATACAATGTATCACTACATTGTACCCAGGGAAGTGACGTAGGCTTCCATCGGAAGCCTCCGATCCCAGTGGCGGCAGGGAGGTTATGAATGGAAACATTGTTTCCATACATAAATTTAACGATCGGGCGGCGGAAATCGCTGTTTTTGAACAAAAACAGTGTTTATTCACAGCGGACATGTACGGATTGGCACAGGGGACTTTTTTGCAATAATGCATTTTGATAGATTTCCAATAGATTTCATTTTTAAATCTATTGGAAATCTGTTCCTAGTGTGTGGCACACATCCAGATGTATTCCTGTTAGATTCGACTTGACAGGCATCTGACCGAAATCTGATGGTTGAATCTGCTGCAAATCTATAAGTGTATGGCCACCTTTTAGAGGTGAAACTGATATTGAAAATCTTAAGGTAGCCATACATTTAGCGGTGATGGGCAGATTCGACCTAGAGAAAAATATCTCTTAATTGAATTTGATAAGAGAACTACCCATACACCGCAGACCGATTCCCAATCAATTTCATGCTGAAATTGATCCGGAATCCATCTTGTGACGCTGTCCCCCTAATGTTAAATTGCCCAGTGCAAGTGATACCTTTCCTGTCCGTGACCTCCGCTTGTCCTCTGCTGCTTCTGGGATTCTCCATACACACGCCTAGTAATGTGGCCGCATCCGATGTCATGCGTGCCCTTACTAGGCAACCACATGGGGCGTGCGTGTATGCAGGACGGAAGAATCCCGGAAGCAGTGGAGGACAAGCTGATAATGTTTCACTTGCATCGGGGGGACATTAAAAATTAGGGAGGGACGGCGATGGGGGTTTCATCGCATTAGTCGATCATCCCAAAACTGCATGCAGTTACAGCCGTGCACCCAATCAAGCAAGTGGCCCCAAGATCTACCAGCATGTGGGAGCAACTGCAACCAATTTTGGGACCGAAATTGATCGCAATGTTGGTCAGGCATGCACTTGGCCATCACTATTTACAAGCTTATAATTAAAAAAAATCCCCTTTTCACATGCATACTATAGTTACCTAAGGGTCTACATTTGTTTTTGTTTTTTTTCATAAAAATTTTTATTAGGGTAATTTTGGATGTGGGAGGTAAACAGTTAATTTTAAATGTAATGTGTTTATTTCATTAAAAAAAATGTATGTAGATGTAGCTTTACTATTTGGCCACAAGATGGCCACAATCAAAATTTTTTATTAAAGTCCTGGAAACGAGCACCTTCGCTTCCATGAAGCATAACTAGGACGGGAAACTTTTTTTTTTTTTTTCAAAAAGATGGAGGCTTCTGATAAGCTATGGAGTTCTTGGAAGCATGTAGGCCCTTCCAACTACCTGCAAATAGCAGAAAAAGATGGCTTGACCTTCTCCAGTGTCGAGTTCTCTCTAGATAACTGCTTGTCTTACATCTAGTCTGGCCAATCTTAACGGCTACCAGGAAAGCTACCTTTAAGGTCAAAAGCTTTAATCAGCATTTCCTCTGCTGGTTCAAAAAATAAAAATAAATGTGACATCAGAACATCTAGAACTAGTGACAAATCCCACGGTGGAGCAACCATGCTGGAAACCGGCTGGGATCTGGCCATTGATTTCAAAAATTTTTTTTTTTTTTCCCTTCTTAAACATGCAGTTCAGTAGATAATTGTCTACTCAAGAAACTGATGCTGCTGAACCCTGCATGCGCAGGGTGCTGACTGCTAAACCTAGAACTACACCATCCTACAAAAATTCCAAAATAAATTGAATATCATTTGAAATAATATTTTCCCTTTCTTTCCGTAAGCAAAAGGCTTTCCCGACCTGGTTCTAAATCTTTCTAGTATTCTCCTTTCTACATTTCAGCAAAGTAGCTATGACTGTCTGAAAATCCTATATTACTTAAGGGTTGCCCCTCAGGATCCAGGCTGTAAGATTGAGAAAGCCTGGGTCTGGATGGACCAGGTCGCCCTGCGTTAGTAGGTCGGCTTCCCATATTTGCATGAACAATGCCTTGTGATCAGCCAATTAGGCCAAATTTGCAAAGCCAGACCTGACAGGTTTAACTTGGTGCTTGATGCACACACTGTAGAAAAAAATACTCTGTATATTGCCCAAGCTACAGTTGGGATACAGGATTAACATCTTCCCAGGAGCCACATATCTTGTCTTACCGTGACAGATTTTACTCAGCAGTGTATGTGTACCTTCGATTTGAGAATCCATATTCTTTATCGGCAACAAGAGGTCTGTCGAGTCACAACTAGTGACCTACCCAGAAAACCATTTCAGATATCTGCAGATTCAGAATCTTCCTTAAAGTGCTTCAGCGTTGTAAGACAAACTGAATATGATCTTAGGAGCTTCCTTTCTTTTGCAGCTTATCAGAATTGTCTAGAAAATGGCTATAAAACAAAAAATCTTCTGTATTGATAGAAAAGGCTGCTATTGTTATCATGATCGTTCATACAGATCCTGGGAACACTAGGAAACCCATAAGGGCTCTTTCACAGTGCGACGCTAAGGTTGCACATTATAAAAAAGTAATAACGCAGACTAAGGCCCATTCACACTGCCCGTGTTTCCAGCTGCATTTTGGAAACGCGTGCAGGAGGCAGACACGCACGACAGACAGTGCATAGAGTGCACTGTCTGATGTTCACACTGCATGCGTTCCGGACCTGTGCGGTCTGGGAACGCATGCTGCACGCTGTCCTTGTAAAAACGCGCGGCTGTCCCATTCACTTTCCAGTGCTGGGATCAGCCACGCAACGCATACAAACGCGGATGCCGTGCGTTCGCATGTGTTGCGTTCCGCATGCGTGGTCGTCCGCGTTTGTAATGTGAACGGCCCCAACTTATGTGTGACATTCACAGTGCTCATGTTGCGTTGTTTGTAACGTGCAGCAACATTTAGAAAGTGCTACATGCTGTGCGTTCTCTTGGTTATTAGCTACACTGGACTGCACATGCTCAGTAATGTTTCTTAAATGTGATGCATGCGCCATTTTCCGTTCTACCAGTATGCAACGAAAACGACGCAGTGCAATATAATGCATCAAACGCAAAGTCCTAGTGTAAAAGAGCCCTAAAGGAAACGCTTTAGACTGCAGCTAAAGCATTCAGAATTGAATCTGGATCTCTGCTTAAACTCTTTTAATGCGCCTTTGTCCAGCCAGACTCAAGGCATCCGAGCTGCAACCATTAGGGCATGCTCATTAGGCAGTAGCAACCGTAGGGAGTCTTGCCCAAGAACTACTTATACAATAGGTGCAGGTTCTCTGAACAGGAAGAGCCGAGGTGTAAACCCTAGTCACCAATCAGAGGCAAAGCCTTTATCACCATACTAGCTACAGCCCCCTTTTCCTGAAAAGCAAACTTGCAATTAGACATGCCTATGCATAAGCTTTGCATATAAGTATCTGAAAAAGCAGTATTGCAAATCAATGTGCATAATCACTGCACCTAATCTTATTGAGATGCACTCGTGTCAGAAAATCTATGCATATCATCATTGCATACGATTAGCATTGCAAACAGATTAATTATGTGTATAAAACTGAAAAGCAAACTAGCTGACAGACCTGCCATCCACAGGAATACAGGATTAATAAATCCTTGTACTGTGACCAGTACTTCAGTAGGAAACTCTGTAGCCAAAGTTGAAATACATTGAGTAATAATTTCCATTGAGGAACCACTTACTTGCTATAAAGGTTCCTGTATCCTCAAAGGGAATTTTAGAAAAGATTTAAAGACATTATCTTGTCAAGTACTTTATACTCATTTCCAATGAAGTTAATCATGGATTTATGGTCCATGCAACCCAATCAATCGAATCAAACTGCATCGCACAAAAAAAAACTGCGCAGCGCAGATGGGGCCCAAAACAGCAATCTCAAAATTGACTGTTTGTTCCAAATGCATTACCTGCAAGTCTTTAAGCAAAGCTATAGGGAGTGCCCATCCCCCAGCCTTTGTTTCCCCTCAAGGAGGAATCTGAAACCATTGGATGATGAAACACCTGAGGTCTCTCAGCCCGATTAGACTGGATTACCTCTAATGGAAGCTTTTTAACAAAAATACTTCCCAGAAAGTGGTCGTTGAAAATTGGACAAACATTGAACCTGTTATCACTTTCATGCTTTACCCCTGACAAGTATAAGCATTACATCAAGGTTTCAGATAGGGTACAGCAAAGCAAATCCCACCAGCCTAGACTGAGATCCATCAGGATAGAAGGCCTGTAGCTCTGGCTTGTACTGGCTTGTGTGGCTGGGCTCACACCCTGAGAGGAGGAAAGCTCCATGATGGCAGAGGGAGCAGCGGAACCTGGAGCAGCGTCAGCCTGGGGCTGCTAGTAGCTGCTGATGTCCATTGGAATAGACGCCGCACAGCCAGCGGAAGTTACAGAGTAGCGACTTCCACCGGGAGCTCCCGTGGAACGCACGCCCCCATGAGTTTGCATCAGTGCAATCATTTCAAGGTGGATGAACTTCCGCAACCACCGAGGTGGAGTGGAGCTCCGCCAGGAGACCTGCTGCCTGACAGCTGAGACGGTCGCCTGGGATCCCCCCTGAAAGGGATGCTCCTGATCTTACTGTTTAAAAGGGAACCTCCTTTTAAAAGCTACGCTGCATAACACATAGTGCAGCTTAGAAATCCTGTTCATCACAACCATAATACACATCTGAGTGAGAGACAGGAGATAAAGAGGTACCTGTAGCTGAGTGCTTGCTTACTCAGGGTCTGCAGCCTGTACCTTATCGCTGTCCGCAGTAGAGGAATCAGACTGCTTCATCTCCATCTGCTTCTGACAGCCTCTGGTGCCCCACATGTGCTCAACGGCTTAAAATGCCATCCTCGTGTGCTCAGCGCCGCCCCTACGGTCAAAGGAACCCTTCCTGCTGGCACCACCAATAGACGCCCTGGACTGGCGGAGCTTCTGTCTGCCGACCTTAGGCAGCCATGCGGAGAAGCTGTCAGCCGCTTACATGTGTTCAGAGGACACCATATCAGGGGCAGCCATGAGGGAGGATAAAACACACTCACTCCAGAGCATGTTAGATCGACCGGGAGTGAATGAAAAACACCTGTCATATCACACTCCCTGTCCGCTCCACATACCAAGCAGGAACTGCCCCCACATGAGGAAAATATATCCTATCTTTCCACTATAGGTGCAAACAAGCTCCCCTATAGTCAAAAAACAACAAACAAACTGCAGTGAGCCATGGGTGAGCTGGAAACCATGAAGAACTGGGGAAGCACATGAGGTAACTGGCTATGTAGTGGGAGCTAATTTGTTTAATTAATTGACATTTGCATGTGTTTCCATAGGGGAGGGGATCAATAATAATCTCAGGAGGAGCTGTCCTGGAGGATGATGAGATAAAGGCCTGTTAATGGTGACGCAGTTTGGCGGATGCGACGCATTGCAGCCGCCAGTTTACAAAACCAGCTTTAAAGGGGAACTGAAGAGAGAGGTATTTGGAGGCTGCCATGTTTATGCTTGGCAGCCCTGCTGATCCTCTGCCTCTAAGGCCCGGTTCACATTAGCGGTGGCTATCCGGAATAGCCGTGCCGGAGCCGCACCGCATGCTGGCCGGACGAAACGGACGCACGGCATAGCAATGTAAGTCTATGCCACGGTTCACATGCGTCCGTTTCGTCCGGACCGGATCCGGACTCCGGTGTCCGTTCCAACATGCGCTATTTTTGGGTCCGGCTCCTCCGGCAGCCGTATCCGGGGCGGAGCCGGACTGCACCATCCGGCCAATGGAAACCAATGAGAACCGGAGAGCGCACAACACACTGGCAAAAAATCCGGATGTTCTACCCCACTTCCTATGAGGATTGTTGCGGCGATATTGGATCGGGGACACATGGGCAAGCATTTTGGAGTGGAGCAGCACGAGCTGGAGATGTTGGCAGCATGTTGGAGGTGGAGGTGAGTGCTAAACAGCAGAGGGCCTGATTCCACAGGTCCCCCTTCTGCTGACCTCCCAGATCCCAACATTTTTTTTTTTTTTTACGATACTTTTGCCAAACGGATCCGGATCGCATCCGGATGAACACCTGATGCAACCTGACCGGATCCGGATCGGATCCGGATCAGAACCGTACGGTTCCGATCCGGATCCGGTCCGGATCCGGTCAGGCCATCCGGTCCGTTTGGCTGACAACCGCAAGTGTGAACGGGGCCTAATACTATTAGCCATAGTCCCTTAACAAGCATGCAGCAGATCAGGTGTTTCAGACTTTAAGTCAGATCTGACAAGACTAGCTGCATGCTTGTTTCTGGTGTTATTCAGATACTACTGCAGAGAAATAGACCAGCAGGGCTGCCAGGCAACTGGTATTTATTAAAAGGAAATAAATATGGCAGCCTCCGTATACCTCTTACTTCAGTTCCCCTTTAACAGCCCATAGTTGCTGGAGGATGCCATTCTCACTATGTAGAGTAAAGCCCCACACCCACTGCTAGATGGATTGGGGAACGCTCAGCAACATGGCTCGACAATCTATCCGATGCTGTCCCCGATCTATCCTAACCGCAGGAACACGCGATAGCACACAATGGGCGCAAGCGGGAGTCCAAACGATTGCAATACCTCGCACGGGAGTTGTCTGGGATCTTAAAGATCTGCCATGTCAGTCGTTATCACTGCACATCGCAAATAGTCATGCGATCCGATTGCTAGCAAATCGCATAACGCTAAGTACAGCAAAAACAAGTGGAAAACAGTGGCAAACATTTCCATTAGTGTAATATTGTGAGCGCAGTTGTCGTCCTGCCGTGTTTTCTGCGATTCGGCTCCTATAATTTGCACAGGAAAATCATACAGCATTTACACTGCTATGCGATTTTCCCCCCGATTCAGCAAAGTATAGGAGCTGAATTGCACAACGGAAGTGTTTGCCCGTTTTCCATTGGTTTTAGCTGTGCTTAGCGTTACACAATCTGCTAGCGATCAGCTCACAGAACACTGGCAGTGGAAAAGAACCTTTAAACTACATACCCACGTTGGGTTTTTGCGAACAATTTTTCCCGCATTCAATTATGGGGTTTTTTTTTTGTATGAAAAGCAATAATTTCTGTAATTTTGCAATGTGTGTGCATGTTTACGTTAATGACAGTTTGTGATGCGTGGTGATAATGACTGACATGGCAAATTGAGAGGGTCCTAAAGATGCACACTGTGGCTACCGCAGAGCAATTAAAGTCTATGGGGAAATTTACATTACCTGCGTCGCTGTGAGCCGGAAGTCCTCAATCTGACGCGTTTCCAAAACTACGTTAACCCCTGTACTTGCATCAATCTGCATCACACCAGAAGTTGTGAAATCTATGGCGACGCGTGTCAGTATGAATACCCACCATAGGTTTTACGTGTCACAAATGCGCAGAAGCACAATACGCTTATGCACACGTCAGCGCTGGCCAGCAGGAAGTGAGCATGACTTCCGGCTTGGCCGGATACCAACAGAAAATACCGCATAGTAACACTGTATTCCCTGAAGGCCTGTTTTTGGTGGCGCGGTGGTTGAGCCGCACCCCAATGCTGCTTCTAATTTTCAGTGTGAAAACGGCCTTAAGATCCCTTACGACTCCTGTGCAAGTTGCCGTCTTGCAGTAGACAGTAAAGCTGCTGTAGATTTGTCAGTGAGAATGTGGTTCTCCAACATCTATGGGCTGTAAAATATATTATATGAAGAAGAGCAAAGCTCTGTACCCACTTTTAATGGATCGGGGAATGCTCAGCGGCACGGCCCAACAATCTATCCGTCGCAGCCCCCAATCCATCCTCCTACTCGCAGGAACACAGGACAGCACACAATTGGGCGCAAGCGATAGTCCAAACAATCATGGTACCTTGTACAGGAGTCGTTGGGAATCCTAAAGATCCGCTGTGACAGTCGTTGCCGCGCATCTAAAACCGTCATGCAATCCATTCGCTAGCAGATCGCATAACCTTATGTACAGCTAAAACCAATGGAAAACAGTTGCAAACATTTTCATTAGTGTGATCCATATGAGGCACAATTTTCACATGAGCGCAGATGTCGTCCTGCCATATTTTCATTGTGATTCAACTGCTATACTTTGCACAGGAAAATTGCATAGCAATGAAGCCGCTATGTTATTTTCCCTGCAATCGGGTTGCATTCTTTTTTGTGTCTAGTGTAATTGCATTGCATTTTGATTTTGTTAAAATTTGGTGAATCGTGGGGTAATTCGCATAACCGTACAATTGCCATGTGATTTTTCCTGTGCAAAGTATGGGAGCTGATTCGCATAGAAAACATGGCAGGACAACAGTTGCGCTCACGAGAAAATTGTCCCACAAATGAATCACACTCATGGAAATGTTTGCCACTGTTTTACATTGGTTTTAGCTGTACTTAGCATTATGCGATCTGATGCTAGCGATCAGATCACAAAACAATGGCAGTGGAAAAGTGCCCTTAAAGGGAAGGTCCAAGCAAAATAAAAAAAAGGAGTTTCACTTACCTGGGGCATCTGCCAGCCCCATGCAGCCGTGCTGTGCCCTCGTAGTCACTCACTGCTGCTCCAGTCCCCTGCTGGCAGCTTGCCGACCTCGGAGGTCGGCGGGCTGCATTGCGTACATTTTTACGCATTCCCGCTAGTTCAGGAACATTAACACATACATGTTTATGCATTACTGGTTCAATGCATTGAACCAGTAATGCGTAAAAATGTATGTGTTAATGTTCCTGCACTAGTGGGAATGCGTAAAAATGTACACAATGCGGCCTGCCGACCTCCGAGGTCAGCAAGTTGCCAGCAGGGAATGGAGCAGCAGTGAGTGACTACGAGGGCACAGGATGGCTGCATGGGGCTGGTAGAAGCCCGAGGTAAGTGAAACTCATTTTTTATTTTGCTTGAACCTTCCCTTTAAGCTACATACATTGCGGTTTTGCAAATAATTTTTTCCCAAGATCAATGAATTTTAGCGCGATGCACAATCATTTCTGCGCAATTGGGCAAACGATGGTTTGTAATGCATGGTGAGAACGACGGACACGGCGAATTCGATCTTTATGATCTCTGACAACTCCGGTGCAAGGTGCTGTCTTGCAGTAGACCGTAAAGCTGTTGTGGGTTTGTCACTGTGGGCTCTATTCATAAAAGGTTACCGCAAGTTTTCCGCTCAAAACAGCGGATTTTCCCGTCCATTTAGCAAAGTGGGCATTCATAAAAGCTGTTCCCGTATGAAAATCTACAGTCCCCCAGCAGAGCGAGAAATTTCTGCCTTCTCCAGTGTTTTTCTAGATTTATCTAGAAAAAAGTAACAAAATGGCCATTCATGAAGTTTAGAGGAAGCGGTATGTGGATGGGAAATACCGCTTCCTCTGATTTTGCGGATTACATACAAGTGAATGGGACAGCCCTCCCAGGGAGAGCAGTGCACGGAGGGACTCTGCCAGCTTCAGTGTTTCCGCATGCCTTCCGACAGCTTACCGCCAGCTTTCAGCGGGAGATCTCCGCTCTTGCATCGCAGCTGGCAAGATTTTTTTGAATGACCACCCAGAAGTGTAAAATACCGCTGCGGTATTTTCCCTCCAGGAGTTTTTTCGCCACAACTTTTTTATGAATAGAACCCTGTGAGTGAGAATGGCATCCTCCAGCATCTATGGGCTGTGAAATGTACTATGTGAAGTAGAGTAAGGCCCTGCACCCACTGCTAGATGGATCGGGGAATGCTCAGCGACACAGCCCGACAATCTATCTGCTGCGGTCAATGATCCATCCTCCTACTTGCAGGAACACAGGACAGCACACAATGCCTTGCACCGGAGTTGTCGGGGATCTTAAGACCTCTTTTCCACAAACTGTTTACAGGCAGTGAAATGCCTCTCAAACTCTCACAACTGCTTGCTGCTGCCTGGTAACTGCTCACTGCTGCCTGGAAACTGCTTGCTGAGCACACAGCTCAACAGTTCGTGGAAAAGAGGCCTAAAGATCTGCTTTGTCGGTCATTATCTCAACTCAACAAACTATCATTCACCTTATAATCAAAACACAGTATCAGCGCAGCCAAGCAGATCTTAACATGTGGAACACTACATATATCGCAGCCAAAGTCCAACGTCTCAGCAAAAACGTCTTCAATCAACATAAAATAGTACACTTCAGCGCGAGTTCACTTGTGTCCACCACCGAAAACACCATAAAAATAATGCGCTTACCAGATTATCACAGACCTTAACTACAGGGTCTGCAATATGGCTTTATGAGGTCAGCAGCAGGTGTCTTCGCAGCCGGCCCCCTCTCCAGACAAGCCGAACAATAGTCCCTGATGAAACTTTGATAGTGAAACCGGTCGGACGAGGCGGACGTGTGGCTGGACGGCGTCCTATGTTTTAAGTGCTGTTTTTCCTTGTGGGTCCCTGTCATGGCCCAGATGTGAGTGACATTTTAAAACCTTTATGTCTTTTTAATGAGCTATTAAAATCGCTGTAGATACGCTTAGGTGTGCATTGTCTCTTTGCATGCCTCATTTCTGGTGAAATACTGCAATTGAGGATTAGATTGTTCGGCTTGTCTGGAGAGGAGGCCGGCTGCGAAGACACCTGCTGCTGACCTCATAAAGCCATATTGCAGACCCTGTAGTTAAGGTCTGTGATAATCTGGTAAGTGCATTATTTTTCTGGTGTTTTCGGTGGTGGACACAAGTGAACTCGCGCTGAAGTGTACTATTTTATGTATCATTCACCTTATCAGGCACATGTGCACACATCACAAGATAGAAATGTTTGCCATTGTTTTCCATTGGTTTTAGCTGTACACAGCGTTATTGGATCTGCTAGCGATCAGATCACAAAACGCTGGCAGTGGAAAAAGGCCCTTTAGCTACATACCCACGTCACGTTTTACGAACGATTTTTCCTGTGATCAATTATTTTATATGCGATGAGTGATGATTTCCACATTCTCTCATCATCCTCCAAGACAACTCCTCCTGCGATTAGCATTGATCCCCTCCCCTATAGAAACACATGCAGATGTCAAGTAATTAAACAAATTAGCTCCCACTACATAGCCAGTTACCTCATGTGCTTCCCCAGTTCTTCATTGTTTCCATCTCACCCATGGCTCACTGCAGTTTGTTTATTAATTTTGTCTATAAAGGAGCTTGTTTGCACCTATAGTGGAAAGATAGGATATATTTTCCTCATGTGGGGGCAGTTCCTGCTTGGTATGCGGAGCGAACAGAGAGTGTGATATGACAGGTGTTTTTCATTCACTCCCTGTCGATCTAACATGCTCTGGAGTGAGTGTGTTCTATCCTCCCTCATGGCTGCTCCTGGTATGGTGTCCTCTGAACACATGTAAGTGGCTGACAGCTTCTCCGCATGGTGGGCTAAGGTCGGCAGGCGGAAGCTCCGCCAGTCCAGGGCGTCTATTGGGTGTGCCAGCAGGAAGGGTTCCTTTGACCGTAGGGGCGGCGCTGAGCACGTGGGACACCAGAGGCTGTCGGAAGCAGATGGATATGGAGCAGCCTCTACTGCGGACAACGCCAAGGTACAGGCGGCAGACCCTGAGCCAGCAAGCACTCAGCCACAGGTACTTCTCTATCTCCTGTCTCTCACTCAAATGTGTATTATGGTTGTGATGAACAGGATTTCTAAGCTGCACTATGCGTTATGATGTTTGTTTTATGGGTGGATTTGCTACCCTGCAAAACACAAAGAGTGCTTAATGTAAAGAGGTTTTGCCAGCATCTTGTAGTAGGTCTACTTGTGATAGATTTAGACATAAGGGGGGTGCTAGTACAGGCACTAATATGGCTATGCTGGATCTCATGAGGTCTATGAAAAAGGGAATTAACCACTACTTTTGCAGCTTTTCGTGCAGCTTTTCCCACTCAGCCACAGGTGCAGGTCCAGTCTCAGCAGGACACTCATTCACAAGTGATACAACAGGGAGATATATGGCCAGCCCCTGTAGTGGTGCAGACCGAAAGTCAGCCTGTGGATCAGCCTCTGACTCCTAATATTTCCCCCCCCCCCCCGCCACGACCTTCCAACCCCACAGACCTCGGACCTCGGACCTCCCACCCAAACATTCCTCCAGGACCCTCCACCCCAACATTCCCACACCCCTTTAAGTACAGTATAAGTAGCCAGGTCTATAGGTGTCCCCAGTTTAGGTAGTAGTCAGGGGTGTAACTAGATATCACTGGGCCCCCTTGTGGCAACAGCAATTTAAACTAAATACTGTACAAACGTTTTAACTCCTACATGAACATTATGGAAAAATAAACTGTGAAGATAAAAAATGTCATCCTTCCTACTCCTGAAAAATATATTCTTTTTTTTTTTGTTTAGAACCTCCCAGTTTTATTTTCTGTTTCAAAAAGCTAAAAAAGTAGGTTTAATGCTATTGTCTCATATGATAAGGATTCAGCTTTTCCCATAGTCTCGCAGTTAGCAATCATGTGACCCCCAACAAGACAAATTCAGCAATCATGAGGCTCCCAACAATACAAATCAAATTCAGCAGTCATGAGGCACATAAATAGACAGCATTTCACATAAATGGACAGAATGCCCCCTTAATATGGTAGACACCTCTCACCTGGCTTCTGAATTCTCCTCTACCAGCTGCTGTGTCTGACCTGGCAATACTGTTTTTGGCTGGATTGGGGATGATGTTTGGGCTGAAAGGCCTGGCAGTGATGCTGTGGCCTGGCTGGCGGTGATGCTGTGGCTGGGTTGGCTGGCGGTGATGCTGGGTTGTACTTGGCTGGTTGAAGTAAATGCTGGCCTGACTGGTGGTGATGCTGTGGCCTTTTTGACAGGGATACTGGGCTGGTTGGCTGGTGGTGATGCTGGGCTGGCTGACCTGGATAGTTTAGGTAGTGACAGGTGCCCCCTAGTTCAGGTAGTGACAGGAGCCCCCCAGTTCAGGTAGTGACAGGAGCCCCCCAGTTCAGGCAGTGACAGGTGCCCCCCCAGTTCAGGCAGTGACAGGTGCCCCCCCCAGTTCAGGCAGTGACAGGTGCCCCCCCAGTTCAGGCAGTGACAGGTGCCCCCCCCAGTTCAGGCAGTGACAGGTGCCCCCCCAGTTCAGGCAGTGACAGGTGCCCCCCCAGTTCAGGCAGTGACAGGTGCCCCCCCAGTTCAGGCAGTGACAGGTGCCCCCCCAGTTCAGGCAGTGACAGGTGCCCCCCCAGTTCAGGCAGTGACAGGTGCCCCCCCCAGTTCAGGCAGTGACAGGTGCCCCCCCCCCCCCCAGTTCAGGCAGTGACAGGGAACCCCAGGTTACCCAGGTTAAGCAGTGAGTGGCAGGGACCCCCAGGTTAGGTAGTGAGGGACAGGGACCCCCAGGTTAGGTAGTGAGGGACAGGGACCCCCAGTTAGGTAGTGAGTGACAGGTGGCACCCCCAGATTAGGTTAGGCCCCCCCTCCCCCGTGCCCGCTCAGGGACGTTTTTGGGGTGCTGAAGGGGTGGCAGCATGAGGGGAGAGCTTGGTGGCACATCGGTGTGGAGGGGGGACAGGCCCCCCCCCCTCGCCCTCACCTTGGGCTCTCCCCTCTGTGCTCCCCTCCAGCACGGATTATGCAGGCGGCAGGTACATACCTTCCGTGCGCTCCACGGATGCTCCTGTCTCTAGCCTCTGATGTGACTTCCTGTTTATACCAGAAGTTAGAGGCTAGAGAGAAGAGCATCGGTGGAGCGCACGGAAGGTATGTATCTCCCACCGCTGCCCCGCCGCCTGCATAATCCGCGCTGGAGGGGAGAGCCCAAGGTGAGGGAGGGGGGGGGGGGAACGGGATTTCCGGACGGGCGGAAGCGGCGATTGGAGGACAGGGAGGGACACCGCAGGGAGGGGGCATCATGTAGCTAGCGCTAGGCTAGCTACATGATTTAAAAAAAAAAAAATCTAAATACTGCGCAACAGCCACCCTGGCGATCTTAATAGAACGCCAGGGTGGTATAGCTAGAAGACACGGGTACTAGGTCTCTTCCTGTTCATAGATCAATAAAAACGGTCATATCTTCTCAGTGGAAATATCCTGAGAAAAGATTGTTTATCCCAAGATCTTTTAAAAGGAGGTTCCCCTTTAAACAGGAAGATCAGGAGCATCCCTCTCAGGGGGGATCCCAGGCAACAGTCTCGGCAGTCAGGCAGCAGGTCTCCTGGCGGAGCTCCACTCCACCTCGGGGGTTGTGAAGTTCATCCGCCTTGAAATGATTGTACTAATGCAAACTCATGGGGGCGTGCGTTCCACGGGAGCTCCCGGTGGAAGTCGCTACTCTAACTTCCGCGGGCTGGAGGCGGAGCAGGGCTCCACGTGGGACGCCGTGTGGTGTCTATTCCAATAGACATACTGAGAGGCAGCAGCAGCTACTAGCAGCCCCATGCTGACGCAGCTCCAGGCTCTGCCACTACCTCTGCCATCATGGAGCTTTCCTCCTCCTAGGGAGTGAGCCCAGCCACACAAGCCAGTTTAAGCCAGGTAAGGTTTTTTGTTACTTGCTGGGGAACAGCAAATGTTTTTAGGCAGCCCACTAATGCTTGTTCTGTGTTTCTTTGCAGAGCTACAGGCCTTCTATCCTGATGGATCTGATGCTGGGCATACACGGGTCGTTTCCACGGCTCGATTAGCCGCCGGATCGACTCCCGCACGTCCCCACGTGCTCCTGGATTGATTCCCGCTTGTCCCCGCGGGCGCTTCCTTATCTTCCACTCGGTTTCCGCTATTGTCCGCCCGTGGGGATCGAGCGCGGAATCGATCCGCCGGGTCATCGGACACGTCGGATATTATCAATCGAGCCATCAGCAGCTCGATTGATAACAAAAACTTACAGTGTATGCCCAGCATGAGTCTAGGCTGGTGGGATTTGCTTTGCTGTACCCTATCTGAAACCTTGATGTAATGCTTATACTTGTCAGTGGTAAAGCATGAAAGTGATAACAGGTTCAATGTTTGTCCAATTTTCAATGATAACTTTCTGGGAAGTATTTATTTTGTTAAAGCTTCCTTTAAAGGACCACTCCCACGAAACATTATATTTTCAAACATCCCCACAGTAGTTATAGCAACCATACAGAATATTGACAGTGTAATTTATTTCAATTTCTAGCACGGCCCTTTAAAGATCCATATGACACTGTATACTGCACACGTCAATCCCTGCACTCCCGCTGATGGACTTCTGTATCTATAAATCCATCACAGGGGAAGCCTGGTCAGAAACTAAGTAACTGATGGTATAATCCTTCCCTCGGCCCCAGTCTTTCCCAACTGCCATAAATTCTCCTGCTATCTCTTGGCTGACCAGGTCCCCGCAGCCCCCACTCTCTGCCCAAGAATTCAGTAGATAGCTTACAGCACAGCGCAGACATCACTGTGCAATAAGATGCTCGTCCAGCTCCTCTCCCATATTCAGTGGACGTAAACACTGCTGCTCTGTCTGCTTCTAATGACGCGCAGTCCTGTGACAGAGCGTCATTAGATGCAGCCACATCAGCAGTGTTTACATTGACTGAATAGGGGAGAGGAGCTAGCTAGAGCATCTTATTGCACAGCGATGTCTGCGCTGTGCTGAAAGCTATCTACTGAATTCTTGGGCAGAGAGTGGGGGCTGCGGGGACCTGGTCAGCCGAGAGATAGCAGGAGAATTTATGGCAGTTGGGAAAGACTGGGGCCGAGGGAAGGATTATACCATCAGTTACTTAGTTTCTGACCAGGCTTCCCCTGTGATGGATTTATAGATACAGAAGTCCGTCAGCGGGAGTGCAGGGATTGACGTGTGCAGTATACAGTGTCATATGGATCTTTAAAGGGGAACTGAAGAGAGAGGTATATGGAGGCTGACATGTTTATTTCCTTTTAATCAATACCAGTTGCCTGGCAGCCCTGCTGGTCTATTTCTCTGCAGTAGTATCTGATTAAAACCAGAAACAAGCATGCAGCTAGTCTTGTCAGATCAGACTTATAAGTCTGAACCACTGAAACACCTGATCTGCTGCATGCTTGTTCAGGGGCTATGGCTAATAGTATTAGAGGCAGAGGATCAGCAGGGCTGCCAGGCAACTGGTATTGTCTAAAAGGAAATGAACATGACAGCTTCCATATACCTCTCTCTTCAGTTCCCCTTTAAAGGGCCGTGCTAGAAATTGAAATAAATGACACTGTCAATATTCTGTATGGTTGCTATAACTACTGTGGGGGTGTTTGAAAATATGTTTCGTGGGAGTGGTCCTTTAAGATGGCCATACACTGGCCTGATTTGCCGCCGTTTCGACAGCAGATTCGATCACTGGGATCGAATCTGCTGCCAATCGTTCACGCTATACGCCGAATTTCGATCCATTCCGTCCGATCGCGCCGTGCGGAAAATAACCGTCGATCGCCCGCGGGTAAAGAGCGCATCGCTAGCGGCGTTCGAGTGCCCGACGACCGATGCAGCCGCATACATTACCTGCTCCGCCGGCGTGACTCCCGGGTCTCCGCTCTTCTTCTCCGTCTCCGCTCTGCTCTGGTCTCCGGCATGCTTCCCTTCTTCCTGTCCCGGCAGGAAGTTTACCGTAGAGGGCGCTCTACTGTTTAAACTTCCACCAGACAGGAAGAAGGGAAGCATGCCGGAGACCAGAGCAGAGCGGAGACGGAGAAGAAGAGCGGAGACCCGGGAGTCACGCCGGCGGAGCAGGTAATGTATGCGCGGGGGGGAGGGGAGCGGCGGCGGCAGCAGCACCACCACCACCACCAGAACAGATTGTGAACGGTTTCAGGCTGAAATCGGTTCACAATCTGTTTGCAGTAAAGGTAGCCATACGATCCCTCTCTGATCAGATTCGATCAGATAGGGATCTGTCTGTTGGTCGAATCTGATGGCAAATCGACCAGTGTATGGCTACCTTTAGAGGTAATCCAGTCTAATCAGGCTAATGAGAGACCTCAGGTGTTTTATCATCCAATGTTTCCAGATTCCTCCTTGAGGGGAAACAAAGGCTGGGGGATGGGCACTCCCTATAGCTTTGCTTAAGGACTTGCAGGTAATGCATTTGGAACAAACAGTCCATTTTGGGATTGCTGTTTTGGGCCCCGTCTGCGCTGTGCAGTTTTTGTGCGACTCAGTTTGTTTCGATGGATCGGGTTGCATGGACAGCTTTATGGTCCATATATCCATGATTAAAGTGAATGTTTACCAAGTTAAAAATAAAAAAGTCAGATACTCACCTAAGGAGAGGAAAGGCTCGGTCCTAATGAGCCTTCCCTCTCCTCTCCTGGTCCCGCGCAGGATCCACCGTGGCAGTATTCGACCAGTTCGGTCAAATACTGCCACTTCCGCAGCCGAAGGGAGCTGTCGGAAGCCTTCGTGAGCCCTCGGCTCCCGAAGACGGTACGCTCCATACTACGCATGCGCGAGCGCCCTCTATGACGCACTCGCGTGTAGTATGGAGCTGCCCGTCTTCGGAAGCCCGAGTGCTCCCGAAGACCTCCGAAGTCCCTGCGGCGGTGGACGCGTACGGGGGAGCCAGCGCAGCACCGGGAGAGGAGAGGGAAGGCTCATTAGGACCTAGCCTTGCCTCTCCTTAGGTGAGTATCTGACTTTTTTATTTTTAAATTGGTAAACACTGGCTATAACTTCATTGAAAAATGAGTGTAAAGTACTTGACAAAATAATGTTTTTAACTATTTTCTAAAATGAGGTATCCCTTTGAGGATACAGGAACCTTTATAGCAAGTAAGTGGTTCTTCAATGGAAATTATTACTCAATGTATTTCAACTTTGACTACAGAGTTTCCTACTGAGGTACTGGTCACAGTACAAGGATTTATTAATCCTGTATTACTGTGGGTGGCAGATCTGTCAGCTAGTTTGCTTTCAGTTTTGTATGCATAATTAATCTATTTGCAATGCTAATCGTATGCAATGATTCTTTGCATAGATTTTCTGATGCAAGAGTGCTTCTCAGATAAGAATTATGTGCAGTGATTATGCACATTAATGATTGCAATACTGCTTTTTCAAATACTTGTATGCAAAGCTTATGCATAGGCATTTCTGATAGCAAGTTTGCTTTTCAGGGAAAGGGGCTTTAGCTAGTATGGTGATAAAGACTTTGCCTCTGACATTGGTGACTAGGGTTTACACCTCCGCTCTTCCTGTTCAGAAAGCATGCACCTATTGTATAAGGAGTTCTTGGGCAAGACTCTCTAAGATTGCTACTGCCTAATGAGCATGCCCTAATGGTTGCAGCTCGGATGCCTTGAGTCTGTCTGGACAAAAGCGCATTAAAAGGGCTTAAGAAGCAATCCAGATTCAATTCTGAATGCTTTATCTGCAGTCTAAAGCGCTTCCTTTATGGGTTACCTAGTGTTCCCAGGATCTGTATGAAAGATCATAATAGCAGCTTTTTCTATCAATGCAGAAGATATTTTGTTCTAGCTTTTTTTCTAGACAATCTTCTGATAAGCTTCAAAAAAGGAAGGAAGCTCCTAAGATCATATTCAGTTTCTTACACTGCTGAAGCACTTTAGGAAAGATTATGAATCTGCAGATATCTAAAAATGGAGTTTTCTGGGTAGGTCACTAGTTGTTACTCGACAGATCTCTTGTTGCCGATAAAGAATATGGATTCTCAAATCGAAAGTACACATACACTGCTGGGAGCAAAATTTGTCACAGTAAGACAAGATAAGTGGCTTCTGGGAAAAATTTCATCCTGTATCCCAGCTGTAGCTTGGGCAATATACATAGTATTTTCCTACAATATGTGCATCAAGCACCAAGTTATACCTGTCAAATCTGGCTTTGCAAATTTGGCCTAATTGGCTAATCACGAGACATTGTTCATGCAAATATGGAGAGTGAACCTATTAACCTCCTGAGCGATAATCCCGAGCTGAGCTCGGGGTATATCGCGCAGGAGGATTTCTCTGGCCCTGGTGGGCCGATTTGCATAATTTTTTTTTGTTACACGCAGCTAGCACTTTGCTAGCTGCGTGTAACTTCCGCTCGCCGCCGATCCGCCACCGCTCGCCGTGCCGCGCAGCCCCCCCCCTACCCGACCCCTTGCGCAGCCTGGCCAATCAGTGCCAGGCAGCGCTGAGGTGTGGATCGGGACTCCCTCTGACGTCACGACGTCCATGACGTCGGTGACGTCATCCCGCCCCGTCGCCATGGCGACCGGGGAAGCCCAGCAGGAAATCCCGTTCTGAACGGGATTTCCTGCTTACTCTGATCGCCGAAGGCGATCGGAGTGGGTGGGGGGATGCCGCTGCGCTGCGGCTATCATGTAGCGAGCCCTGGGCTCGCTACATCATTTAAAAAATTTAAAAACATAGTGCTGCGCCACCTCCTGGGCGATATAATTGTATCGCCCAGAGGGTTAACGCAGAGCGACCTGGTCCATCCAGACCTAGGCTTTCTCAATCTTCCAGCCTGGATCCTGAGGGGCAACCCTTAAGTAATATAGGATTTTCAGACAGTCATAGCTACTTTGCTGAAATGTAGAAAGGAGAATACTAGAAAGATTAATAACAAAGTCTGGAACACCTTTTGCTTATGGAAAGAAAGGAAAAATATTATTTCAAATGATATTCAGTTTATTTGGAATTTTTTCAGGATGGTGTAGATCTAGGTTTAGCAGTCAGCACGCTGCGTGTGCAGGGTTCAGCATAATCAGTTTTTTTTTTTTTTTTTGAATAGACAATTATCTACTGAACTGCATGTTAAAACATTTTTTCGAATTCTGTGGCCAGATCCCAGCCGGTTTCTAGCAAGGTTGTTCCAACGTGGGATTTGTCACTAGTCCTAGATTTTCTGATGTCGAATTTTTTTTTTAAACCAGCAGAGGAAATGCCTATCAAGCTTTTGACCTTTTAAAGGTAGCTTTCCTTGTAGCCATTACAACGGCTAGAAGGGTGGAGGATATACAGGCACTGTCCATGAAGGACCCCTATATGATCATCCATCCAGATCGAATAGTCTTCAAACCTGATCCAACATATTTACCCAAGGTAGATACAGCTTTCCATAGGTCTGAAGAAATCATTCTACCATCCTTTTCCACTAACCCTAAGAACAAGGGAGAGAAAACATTGGCCAGACTAGATGTAAGACGAGCAGTTATCACATCTAGAAAGAACTCGACACCAGAGAAGGTCAAGCCATCTTTTTCTGCTATTTGCAGGTAGCCGGAAGGGCTTACATGCTTCCAAGAACTCCATAGCTAGATGGATTAGGGAGGTGATTACTTTAGCTTACAAAAATTCAGGCAGCAATACACTCCCAGATATTAGAGCACAGTTGACTAGATCCTTGGCAACCTCTTGGGCAGAGAGATCGGGAACTTCACTAGACCAGATATGTAAGGCGGCAACGTGGTTAAGACACTCAACATTTGTGAAGCATTACCGAGTCAAATTACTCTCAAGCCAGGATCAGGCGTTTGGTCGCAAATTGCTCCAGGAAGTTATCCCACCCTAAGGTAAGATCTGGTTCTTGCTGGTCTCAGGGGGTGCTGTCCTGGAGGATGATGATGATAAAAGGCAGAGCTACTTACTGGTAGTAGTGTTTCGGCAAATCCTCCAGGACAGCTGCCTTTTAGTTCCCAGCCTTATTTCTTAGAGTTGTATATGTTTAAATGGATATAATAACATGCTATGAGAATAAGGGATGAGCTAAGTACTCTTTTTAGAACTGGGGAAGCACAGGAGGTAACTGGCTAGGTAGTGGGAGCTAATTAATTAATTGACATCTGCATGTGTTTCCATAGGGGAGGGTGTCAGGAACCGGCCCCGCGGCAAGCCTGCAGATACGGTTCCCGACTGCGGGTTTGACCAGATCGAGAGGGGGAGCAGCCTTAGTCGAGCTACCTCAAGGTTGTGACCCCTCAAACACTTCTCACTGCCACCACTAGCTGCCGCTAGACACTTCCACCCTGCTGTCGAGTGATCGGCATGCAATCCGTGTTTTCGTAGTCGGTCAGCTTTGCGCTTTAGGCCGAATACCGGAACGCCACGCACACACACACACACACACACACACAGTACAATCCTACAGTAGCACGGCACAATCAGGCACGGAACTTGTAATGGAAGTTACACTGCAGTCTCTCCTTCTAGGCTATGAGCGTAAGTTTAGTACAGCAGAAGTCAAACGTATTAAATAATGATTTAATATACCAGAAAGAGTGGAACAATGCAGAAAATAATATATACAAAAGATTACAAAACAAAGTAAAAAGTTACAAAGATAAAAGTTACAACAATACACACAAGGTTATTTACATAAAAATAAAACGGGAGTCAATCGTTACCAGCGTTTGTTTGTGGGAGAACGCAGCTTCTGGTCAGACCAGGATAGCCCAAGCATTTGCTATCTCCAAAGAGCTACGTGTTGTGACTATCCTAGCTGCTGTTTTATAGCAAAATTGGTGGCCCGAGGCCACCCCAATGTCCAGGTCCAGGAATAATCCCATTTCCTACATAACACGTGCCATATCCTTTCTGTGAGATGCACTTCAAAGTGTTCCTGTTTTTACACATAGATTTCAAAACACTTTACCCACTTCCAGTAGGCTGTCATATGTAAACTCCAGAGTTTCCTGATAGCCTTTGAAGTTGGCAGGCTCAATTAGTCCGATTGTATTTTGGCCAACAGGTAGCGGTTTACATGAATACAAAGATCAAAGCAAGGCAGCACCTTTGTAGGATGCCGGACAAAAGACAGAAGCTGCCATGCAATTACCTGTACCCAGAGGAACTGAATGCAAATGTAGTTTCACAGACAATCCCATCTGAGACAGCAGATCAAAGGTGACTGGCTAGTGGCCTAATGAGCCATTTCCTTCAGCTATACACCTCTGAAAGATACACAGAAGATGGAAAGTGAAAATTATGGCTTCCACAGGGTACAACATGGCTGCTATGTTCTGCCTATTACCGTACATATCATCATCACCACGATATATCATCACAGAGGGGATCAATGCTAATCTCAGGAGGAGCTGTCCTGGAGGATTCGCCGAAACACTACTACCAGTAAGTAGCTCGGCCTATTAGAGCTATCCGTTTGTGGTCCAATTTTCTTGTGAGCGAAGTTGTTGTCCTGCTATGTTTTCTGTGCAATTCAGCTCCTATACTTTGCACAGGAAAATTGCATAGCAATTACACCATCACACAATTTTTCCCAGTGATCGGGGGGCGATCCTTTGGTTATACATCGCAATTGCATTGCGTTTTTCAAAAATTTGCTGAATCGTGGGGGAAATTGTATAGCAGTATAATTGCTATGCGATTTTACTGTGCGAAGTATATGAGCTGAATCGCATCAAAGACACGGCAGGACAACAATTGTGCTGTTTAGGGATTGAAGGTCCTCCTCCAATCTCTAAACAGTTCCCTGGTGTCTAGTAGTCCCACCTCACACCCCTAAAACAGTTCCCTGGTGTCTAGTGACCCCTCTCTCCCTTATACAGCTCTCTGGTGTATAGTGTTTCCCCCTCCCTCATATGGCTTCTCTAGTGATCTAAGGCTTTACCCCCAATATAACTTACATGGTCTACAGTGGGCCAAACATAATGCACAGCGGGGAAACAAGTTGGGGGGCATATTTAAAGGCTCTGTGGGCCAGATATGGCATGCAAGGGGCGCATAGCCAAGATGGCACAGTGAGGACGCTAAAATCGGAGCTCCGCTGCCTGGCATCTAAACACTGCCCATCCGCTCGCTAAACTACGCTCTAGCTGACACAGAGTCCTGCGCCGCTCCTCAGTGATTACCCACCTCCAACCTGGACGCCTGGGAGAAAGATCTAACTGCGCCAGGAGGCGCTGATCCTGCAGAGGAGGATCACTGGTGCTCTTCCCCTGGGGCCTTCCCGCCAGAACTCTACACCAAACCGCTTCGCTCCCTACCCTGCAACCATGGCACAAAGGGGCCCCAAAGCCCAGCAAGAGAAGGACAAAGATAAAGCAGGCAAGAACAGCACGCTGGACAAACTCCTGCTTAGCCCAGCAGAAACAGAATGCCTGCTCCAAATCCAACAAGGAGGGAGAAATGGCGGACATAGAGGCCGAGGACTCCATCCAGCCCCTCCCCGAGCCCAGCAGAGCTACTCGCTGCCATCCCAGCCTGCCAATTTGCTCTCAAAAAGAAGTTCGATTACCTGGGCACTAAATTTTTGCCTGCTATGTCAGGACCTTTCCACCATAAGGGAGCGCACAACTGCACTTGAACAATGTACATCAGAGACCGAGGACCAGGTGAGAGTACATGGTGCCACCATTCCTGACATCACCTAGTGTATCACTGCCCTTGAACAACGCACAGTGGATGCAGAAAACAGAAATAGAAGAAACTATCTTAGGCTGCTGGGGCTCCCGGAGGGAACAGAAGGTAAGCACGTCCCTGCTTTCCTAGAATCGCTGCTTTCCTAGAATCGATGCTTAAACTGTCAGAATTCTAGCGGCTTTATTTATGCAGGAAAAACTGTCGTGTTTGTTTTAAGTTTTAATGTTCTATGCAAAATTTCATTGTAAACTGTAAAGTTAGAGTACTTTTTTAAAATATTGCTCTGTGACATCTCAGCATATTCCAAGCAGTGAAACTCATAATTGGATTATTCTAGTTACAAAAAGCCAGAACATTCTTGTTTATGTCAGTGCGTGGCCTTGACATTTGAAAGATGCTTCTGTGAAAGACTAGGAACAAGTTAAACTTACATTACTGCAGTAATTGTATATATGCATTTTGCTTAACCACTTGAGGACCACAGTCTTTTCGCCCCTTAAGGACCAGAGCCTTTTTCTCCATTCAGACCACTGCAGCTTTCACGGTTTATTGCTCGGTCATACAACCTACCACCTAAAGGAATTTTACCTCCTTTTCTTGTCACTAATACAGCTTTCTTTTGCTGCTATTTGATTGCTGCTGCGAGTTTTAGTTTTGATTATATTCATCAAAAAAGACATGAATTTTGGCAAAAAAATGACTTTTTTAAATTGCTGTGCTGACATTTTTCAAATAAAGTAAAATTTCCTATACATTTGAGCGCGAAAGTTATTCTGCTACATTCCTTGAATAAAAAAAAAACCATTGAGTGTATATTTATTGGATTGGGTAAAAGTTATAGCGTTTACAAACTATGGTGCCAAAAGTGAATTTTCCCATTTTCAAGCATCTCTGACTTTTCTGCGCACCTGTCAGGTTTCATGAGGGGCTAAAATTCCAGGATAGTACAAATACCCCCCAAATGACCCCATTTTGGAAAGAAGACATCCCAAAGTATTCAGTGAGAGGCATGGTGAGTTCATAGAAGATTTTATTTTTTGTCACAAGTTAGCGGAAAATGACACTTTGTGACAAAAAAAAGGTTTCCATTTCTTCTAACTTGCGACAAAAAAAATTAAATCTGCCACGGACTCACTATGCTCCTCTCTGAATACCTTGAAGTGTCTACTTTCCGAAATGGGGTCATTTGTGGGGTGTGTTCACTGTCCTGGCATTTTGGGGGGTGCCTAATTGTAAGCACCCCTGTAAAGCCTAAAGATGCTCATTGGACTTTGGGCCCCTTAGCTCAGTTAGGCTGCAAAAAAGTGCCACACATGTGGTATTGCCGTACTCAGGAGAAGTAGTATAATGTGTTTTAGGGTGTATTTTTACACATACTCATGCTGGGTGGGAGAAATATCTCCGTAAATGACAATTGTTTTATTTTTTTTACACACAATTGTCTATTTATAGAGATATTTCTCCCACTCAGCATGGGTATGTGGAAAAATACACCCCAAAACACATTATACTACTTCTCCTGAGTACGGCGATACCACATGTGTGGCACTTTTTTGCACCCTAACTGCGCTAAGGGGCCCAAAGTTCAATGAGTACCTTTAGGATTTCACAGGTCATTTTGAGAAATTTCGTTTCAAGACTACTCCTTACGGTTTAGGGCCCCTAAATCGCCAGGACAGTATAGGAACCCCACAAATTACCCCATTTTTGAAGAAGACACCCCAAGGTATTCCGTTAGGAGGATGGTGAGTTCATAGAAGATTTTTTTTTTTTTTGTCACAAGTTAGCGGAAATTGATTTTAATTGTTTTTTTTCACAAAGTGTCATTTTCCGCTAACTTGTGACAAAAAATAAAATCTTCTATGAACTCACCATACTCCTAACGGAATACCTTGGGGTGTCTTCTTTCTAAAATGGGGTCATTTGTGGGGTTCCTATACTGCCCTGGCATTTTAGGGGCCCTAAACCGTGAGGAGTAGTCTTGAAACCAAATGTCGCAAAATGACCTGTGAAATCCTAAAGGTACTCATTGGACTTTGGGCCCCTTAGCGCACTTAGGGTGCAAAAAAGTGCCACACGTGGTACCGCCGTACTCAGGAGAAGTAGTATAATGTGTTTTGGGGTGTATTTTTACACATACCCATGCTGGGTGGGAGAAATATCTCTGTAAATGACAATTGTTTGATTTTTTTTACACACAATTGTCCATTTACAGAGAGATTTCTCCCACCCAGCATGGGTATGTGTAAAAATACACCCCAAAACACAATATACTACTTCTTCTGAGTATGACGATACCACATGTGTGACACTTTTTTGCAACCTAGGTGCGCTAAGGGGCCTAACGTCCTATTCACAGGTCATTTTGAGGCATTTGGATTCTAGACTACTGCTCACGGTTTAGGGCCCCTAAAATGCCAGGGCAGTATAGGAACCCCACAAGTGACCCCATTTTAGAAAGAAGACACCCCAAGGTATTCTGTTAGGAGTATGGTGAGTTCATAGATTTTTTTTTTTTTGTCACAAGTTAGCGGAAAATGACACTTTGTGAAAAAAAAAACAATACATATCAATTTCCGCTAACTTGTGCCAAAAAATAAAATCTTCTATGAACTCACCATACTCCTAATGGAATACCTTGGGGTGTCTTCTTTCTAAAATAGGGTCATTTGTGGGGTTCCTATACTGCCCTGGCATTTTAGGGGCCCTAAACCGTGAGGAGTAGTCTTGAACTCAAATGTCTCAAAATGACCTGTGAAATCCTAAAGGTACTCATTGGACTTTGGGCCCCTTAGCACAGTTAGGCTGCAAAAAAGTGTCACACATGTGGTATCGCCGTACTCAGAAGAAGTAGTATGTGTTTTGTGGTGTATTTTTACATATAACCATGCTGGGTGGGAGAAATATCTCTGTAAATGACACATTTTTGATTTTTTTTATACACAATTGTCCATTTACAGAGAGATTTCTCCCACCCAGCATGGGTATGTGTAAAAATACACCACAAAACACATTATACTACTTCTCCTGAGTATGGCGATACCACATGTGTGACACTTTTTTGCAGCCTAGGTGCGCTAAGGGGCCCAACGTCCTATTCACAGGTCATTTTGAGGCATTTGTTTTCTAGACTACTCCTCACGGTTTAGGGCCCCTAAAATGCCAGGGCAGTACAGGAACCCCACAAGTGACCCCATTTTAGAAAGAAGACACCCCAAGGTATTCCGTTAGGGGTATGGTGAGTTCATAGAAGATTTTATTTTTTGTCACAAGTTAGTGAAAAATGACACTTTGTGAAAAAAACAATAAAAATCCAATTTCCGCTAACTTTTGACAAAAAATAAAATCTTCTATGAACTCATCATACACCTAACAGAATACCTTGGGGTGTCTTCTTTCTAAAATGGGGTCACTTGTGGGGTTCCTATACTGCCCTGGCATTTTACGGGCCCAAAACTGTGAGTAGTCTGGAAACCAAATTTCTCAAAATGACTGTTCAGGGGTATAAGCATCTGCAAATTTTGATGACAGGTGGTCTATGAGGGGGCAAATTTTGTGGAACCGGTCATAAGCAGGGTGGCCTCTTAGATGACGGGATGTTTTGGGCCTGATCTGATGGATAGGAGTGCTAGGGGGGTGACAGGAGGTGATTGATGGGTGTCTCAGGGGGCGGTTAGAGGGGAAAATAGATGCAATCAATGCACTGGGGAGGTGATCGGAAGGGGGTCTGAGGGGGATTTGAGGGTTTGGCCGAGTGATCAGGAGCCCACACGGGGCAAATTAGGGCCTGATCTGATGGGTAGGTGTGCTAGGGGGTGACAGGAGGTGATTGATGGGTGTCTCAAGGTGTGATTAGAGGGGGGAAATAGATGCAAGCAATGCACTAGCGAGGTGATCAGGGCTGGGGTCTGAGGGCGTTCTGAGGTGTGGGCGGGTGATTGGGTGCCCGCAAGGGGCAGATTAGGGTCTAATCTGATGGGTAACAGTGACAGGTGGTGATAGGGGGTGATTGATGGGTAATTAGTGGGTGTTTAGAGGAGAGAAGAGATGTAAACACTGCACTTGGGAGGTGATCTGATGTCGGATCTGCGGGCGATCTATTGGTGTGGGTGGGTGATCAGATTGCCCGCAAGGGGCAGGTTAGGGGCTGATTGATGGGTAGCAGTGACAGGGGGTGATTGACGGGTGATTGACAGGTGATCAGGGGGGATAGATGCATACAGTACCGGGGGGGGGGGGGTCTGGGGAGAATCTGAGGGGTGGGGGGTGATCAGGAGGGAGTAGGGGGCAGATTAGGGACTAAAAAAAAAATAGCGTTGACAGATAGTGACAGGGAGTGATTGATGGGTGATTAGGGGGGTGACTGGGTGCAAACAGTGGTCTGGGGGGTGGGCAGGGGGGGGGGTCTGAGGGGTGCTGTGGGCGATCAGGGGGCAGGGGGGGGAAATCAGTGTGCTTGGGTGCAGACTAGGGTGGCTGCAGCCTGCCCTGGTGGTCCCTCGGACACTGGGACCACCAGGGCAGGAGGCAGCCAGTATAATAGGCTTTGTATACATTACAAAGCCTATTATACATACGTGCAGCGGCGATCCAGGTGCTAGTAACCCGCCGGCGCTTTCGAACGGCCGGCGGGTTACAGCGAACTGTGGGCGGAGCCAGTCCCCGGCGGCTGATCGCGCCATGAATGACGCGATCGCCGCATAGCCACTCCCGCAGCCGCCCCCGCCGATGGGCGTATTGCGGTCGTTTGGGCCCAGACTTTGCCGCCGCCCATCGGCTGGGGGCGGTCCTTAAGTGGTTAATTGTTACACATAGATATTATTAATCTAAATATGAATAATCAATACAATCCTTCTAAAGAAATAATTATTGTTAAACACTATATAATAGAATTTAATACTTTGAAATATATTTTGAAATTCTGGATTCTTCCAGTGATGATTTGAGACAGTAAAACATTCTCGTGGGATGGTTTTGGTTCTGGAGAATTGTTGACATGTTCTGGGTACAAGGCTGTCTCAGTTAGCCGAACACTGAAAGCTGATAACACATGATGTTTTGGGAACAAGCTTTATAAAAAATTTAAAACAAGGTGTTTTCCCAATTAGTTAAAGATGATTCAATGATGCCACCTGGCGGTTTAATAGTCTTAAAAAATTACTATTATTTGTTATGAAATGTTGACCTCTGCCGGTTGAAATTATATATTTATTCATAAGAAAGGCAAATATATAGAACATGATTGTATTTTATTAAGATTTAATGTGCAATTATTTCTTATATGAATTATATAAGCTTTATATTTAAATGAGTATATTTGAAGCCCTGTATGTATTTCAATAAGCCTTAAATTGCTGAAGGCTCTTACAGGTCTGTGTACAGTGTTATAGTGTCAACCTGACCTGGGAAAGTACAGACACATTCCAACCTAATTAGCAGAGAACACTTTATCAGAAATGCATCATGAATGACATTGTTTAGTCTCAAAGGAGTTATCCGGGCTATCAAAAGAAAATAAAGGCTACTTACCGGGGGCTTCCTCCAGCCCCAAGCTCCCAGGACCTCCCTCGCCGCACCACTACTACAGTGTCGAGGAAACTGATTTGTTCCCCCGAACTGTGCAATGTTAATTTAATCTCCTGGCACTGTCCCATAAGTTCCGACACAAACGTCCCCAGGGCCGAGTGTGAGACAGGGGAATCGATTGGTGACCGACCTCTTTGTTAAGCCCCCTACTCCATTATGGGAGTTTCCATCCGAGGGCTGCGAAGAGGTCGGTGCCAATTAGTCAATTTCAGAGGGTCCGTACCATTGTTGAGGATCAGACAGTACAGAATAGGAGACTTGATGAGATGCAGGTGAAATTTAGACAGCGGGGATACCCAGCTGAGGTGATACAGATGGCACGTGATCGGCCATTGAGTGACACCAGCCGACGGAAAAACAGACAAAAACAGGATAGATTACCTTTCGTTTCTACATACAGCACAGTGAGTGAGCAGGTCAAAATAATCATTAGGAAGCATTGGCATCTCCTTTCAGACAGTTTCCCTTATGTACAACATTTTGTTAATCCACCAATCTTTTCATATCGCCGGGCACCTAATCTTAAAGACCGGCTAGTACATGCTGATGAGGGGGGTTCTGGTGGTGGACCAAGGCTCTCACGTAAAGGCACTTTTCCTTGTATGAACTGCGTCCATTGCAGTTCAGTGATTAGGGGTGATGTAATTGTTCATCCCCATAAGGGTACCAAATGTAAAATACATGGATGTCACACCTGTGACTCCATGTTTGTAGTATATGCTTTGAAGTGCCCGTGTGGACTGTTGTACATAGGGCAGACAACACAGAAAATGAAAGTACGTTTATCATCGCATAAACATGCAATACGTGAGAACTTGGTCGACCAGGCTGTGCCATATCACTTTACAGCAGCTAGACGCAATGTTAGTCAGCTAAGATACATGATTATTGAACAGGTTCCGGTCCCTAGAAGAGGGGGTGATCGTATTAAAAAGTTACTTTGGAGGGAGGCAGTATGGATAAAAAGATTGGACACCATGGAGCCCCGTGGACTAAATCGAGAACTAGATCTTGCTCCTTTTATGTAGACCTTATTATATAGGTAACATTCTTACACTATAATTTTTGGCTGGTGTCACCCTCTGGCTGTGAGCCGTCTGTATTGTGAATTTGTCATTGTGGATGGGTGTGTGTTCATGTGGAGACACGTGGGGTGCTGCGTGCTTCCATGTGCACACACATCTGTATTAAGTCTAGACAAAGTTGTAATTTGTAGTTGTGCTAATATTGATACCTATGTTTCCTTCCTTCTATCCCCTGCGGCTTCTCCTATAGGTTACATTATTGACAGTATGTTTTTTATTCGGCGCCTTGTGTCACAAACCTTTGTTTACATCCCGATGGTTTGGGGGGTGGCTTGGAGCTAACCCTCCCTATCATTGGTGGCCAGCTATCGTGGGCGGTAAGGATGCGTAGGACACGTCCGCCGCACACGCAAAGTCATGCAGTTCTCCGTCAGGTCCGCAATGGGCGTACCAGCGGTTGTACGCATGACACATGCGGCCGTTTCGACGCATGGTGCCGATCAGTAGTTTTGAAAAAGGAGAGGGCGGCAACCTCCAGACAGCGACCAATGGGTACATAGCAGCGCAGTTCCCCATCAGGTCCGGCTAGAGCATGGACCGCAGTGATTGGTAGAGAGCTAGAATGCAGCGCTATTGGCTATTACTCCACCATGTCTAGTATAAAAGGGAAAGAAGATTGTAACTGAATGCATTTGACATACAGCCTAGCTTGAGAAAGGAGTTGATGTTACTCTGAAACGTTGCAATTATGGCTGTCATGGGCAATTGAAGAATAAAAGAGCATATATATTGGATGGTGCCGGCTACCTCTTTTCCTGTATGACGTTGACCTAGAAGTGCTGCCGGGTCCTTGTTACGGCACATCATTGACTTAAACTTGGAGTGGTGCTTCACTACCTACTTGAATTTGCTTTGATATGCCATAATTACAAGAGACTGTAATAGATTGCGGAAAAGCCGCCACGCGGACTGGCGGCGAGGCGGCTGGTTCCGCGTCCAACTCGGCGGTTTGCCGTCTGATGTGGCTGGGCCTGTTAGTGCACACAGATTGAGGAATACGCACGCGCGCGCTGAGAGGCAGAACCTTTATGACAAACGAGGAGGGATTAGCTGACCAGGTTGGTCAGCTGATCTCAGAGCAAGTGGCTATTGGTTGATCAGCGATGGGTGGCGCCGGGCTGCGCCTCTCTATATATAGTTATTGCTGGTCAGTCTCAAGTTGTCTGCCGTTGCGAACACTTACGTGAAAGCACTCAGACCATAGTCAGATCCCACAGTGTGTTAGAACCAGGAGGACCTGGGAATTCACACTGAGCCAGATTACTTCTGTATTACTATTGTGTTATACTTCAGACTAGTTCCAGGGTGTTGAGACCACGGACCTCACACCCAAGACCAGGGATACTGTGTTACCATTGTGTTATACTCCAGACTAGTTCCAGGGTGTTGAGAACATGGACCTCACACCCAAGACTAGGCATTGTTTGATATCTGTTATGACCTATTGCATTCCTGACTATCCCTCTGCTTTCTGATTCGGTATTTACGCATATCTGATTACCTGTTGCCAACCCTGCCTGCCCCTGGTTACCGAATCAGCCTTCTGTCTCTGTACCTTATCTGCCCGTGTGTTGCCAACCTGGCCTGCCCGACCTTGAGAGCTATCCCTCTCCATTGAGAGATTAGTCTCCAGACCTGCTTGTGACGCCCACCTTCTAGGTGTCACTCAGCCACAGGGCCTTCTTGTTATTCAGCCTGGGGCTCCACCCCTTTGGATGTCACAGGCTGCTGAAAGGTCTTTGCACTTCCCAGAGGGAGGTATTTCCCATACTGCCAAGGACCACCTGCTCCTCAGGTGGTCCCACTCAGTCATTACTGTTGCACCAAACACTCACACTATATAGGTGTCCAGAGGTTAGTTATACTTGTATTATTGGTGATTCTGCAGATCATCAATAATCAGGTATATATCTGTATTCTTGGTGATACTGCAGATCACCAATAATCAGATTCTCTCTGTGTGCTGACACTGATTGTTACAGAGACTACATTACAACTTGCGTCTTCAACTTTGACTGCCTGTAGGTGGCACTGTGGTACTACATTATCCCCTCTGCTCTGCATCCTTGCACAGTAATTACAAGGTTATGCTCTAATGCTGGGTACACACTGAGATTTTATGGTCGATTTACTGTCAGATTGATTATTTCTAACATGTCTGATTTGCTTTCAGATCGATTTCCGAGCATTTTCCAATCGATTTCCGTTAACTTTAATAGGAAATCGATCGGAAAATGCTCGGAAATCGATCAGAAAGCAAATCAGACATGTTGTAAATAATCAATCTAAAGGTAAATAGACCATAAAATCTCATAGTGTGTACCCAGCATTATACTTCACATGGATATCCAACAGATAAGTATTCTTCTGATTTGTACTGCTACCACCCTGTAGATAATGTTATAATGACCTTACACTCAGTGCTGGGACTTTGCCAGCTTAACTGGATATATTTCTTCTCCACTATGCTTTCACCATATTTACGACACTGTTTAGAACTTTGCTGGCCACTAACAAATAACATTGTGGTACTGTAACATCCCCATATGCCCCTCAGATTTGAACAACGACCACAAGGTTACATCTCCATATTATACATTAAAGCCATAAAGATAAACACTCTCTTACTGTGTATGGTTAAGCCTCATCTATAATATGCTGACTACAGTATCCCCACAGAAAACTGGAACATTGGTGGTACACTCCAACGAAGCTAAATATCTAACCTGAACATTTGTTGAATCTTTTGATAAGTTTAGAGTTATGATATACACACCACACACACACTTTTGATAGGAAAACTGCATTCCAATCAATGTTGTAGATCTTGAATTAATTTGGGATAGAGTTGAAATTAGGTGGGTTATGATTGTTCAACACTAGCTTACAATATACATGATGGAGGTTCTCAATATAAAATGCCTTTTATATAACCCACTATTAATGGGTGGCTTCAAATCGGGAAACATGAGACTAACACAAGAAACTAAGTTTATACATTGGTTCATAACTGTAGAAGATGGTTTAAACAAGGACTCTAACTTCTTGTGCTGGTACGATGGGTTTTAAATGCCACAATTCTTTTAATTTAAATTTTTCTATCTTTTCATTCATTTTTGTGCCATATGCTGTGTAAGATGGAATTCACTGTCACTATTCATTTTATTTGCTTTCAGGTGCTGGCTTTAAATGCCACAATTCTCTTATGGCCCTGTAGAATATACTCTAGCTTATGTTAACTTATTTCTATATTAATGACCAGACACTTGAGGTCGTTTCAAAGAGGTTAAATACAAGGGATTTATTTACAAATATACATATTTACAAGTTATAGCATACAAACTATGTGACTCACATAATGGCTCTATATACCCTATGCAGTCACACACGTTCATTAGCTGAGCCCCTTTCTATCTCACCGTCCATGTCAGCATTCCAAGAGAGAGAGAACTTCTCAAGCATTGTCTTATATCTGGATACCACAGGCATAAAAGACTCCTCCTCTGTTATACATCATCAATAGTTCCTGCCCTTAGCAGCTGGGGGAAGGAACTTGTTGTAGCTAGTCCCATGGACCATTGTTGACCAAACCAGACAAACCAGCTTCCTCTCAGCTTTCTCCTCAATGGCCATTTGCGGGGGCTGGGGTCAGTGTCTGAGGCCATTGTCTTTGCTGTGTTATTTACTCATATGCAGATGTGTGTGGTTGTAAAAAGTCATTTATGAAACACAGGCTTTGCACAAGGCCCCAGCTGATCAACTAGATTCACTGTCAATCTCTCATAGCAACATAAATGTCCAGACATACTTTTCCATTAAGGCACACATGGAAATACAGTTTATACCGATAAAATACAACATTCCCTCCTGTTGTGCCTAATGGACACACCCTCATGGCTGGGATCCGGAACATGTGCCCTTCAGCGGATAGCTTCTGTATGCTCCGCACAGCTACATTGAGTCGCAAAACAGTTCTTGCTGGACGCAAGCCACCGCTGGGCTGTATCAAATAACAGTTACCCCCAACAGTGTGACACAGTCCAAGGTTATTGGGAATCATTTCTCCTGTGGACAGACCATCCTCGCTATGCAGGGGCCAATGACCAGGAACCCAACATTCATTCCCACTCACACCTAATCGGTACATTGACATGACATTAATTGTAAGGGTGAATATCCAGCATCATACCATATATGTATCACCTGGATTTATCAGATCGCAATATCTTATCATGTGAACCTTAGTTTGTTCTGCAAGTTTATTGCCATCAATGTATACCTTTATGACAAAGACACATCATACCCATGGATTATCCATTGCAACCAAATATATATCTCAATGCGTTTGTTTGTGTAGGTAGGTTGTGCACATGAAAATATAATAGAAGAAAACTATTTATTGTACCATTGTAGGTCATGCGGTATGCAAAACACCTTTATATTTCAGTACCTACATTGTCTTGTACTTAGTGGATTGGGCACAAAATATATATAGATGGAACAAAAAAACTTAACTTCTAATCAATGATCAGTACCTTGATTCTATATCATTGGTGTCAAGACATTCCATTACCAGAGGTTACCCACCCCTACTGTATACTGAAAGGGTGGGCCTGGTTATTAACTTACATACAAAGAAAACGCCTACTGTTCAGGCTTTATCCACCTTCAAAGTTAAATTTATCTTCTAACAAAACAAGAATGGATGGTGATGCCCAGCTATTTAATAATAAACCATTGTTGGTGGTAATTTCCAGGGGCTTCTTTGAAGCTCTGGCTACTCCCTTTAAAGGATACCACAACTGACATGTGGCATAATGAGATAGACATGGGTATGTACAGTGCCTAGCACACAAATAACTATGCTGTGTTCCTTTTTTTCTTTCTCTGCCTGAAAGAGGTAAATATCAGGTATGTAAGTGGCTGACTCAGTCCTGACTCAGACAGGAAGTGACTACAGTGTGACCCTCACTGATAAGAATTTCCCCCTTTTTTTTATCTCTTTCTTGCTCTCAGAAGCCATTTTCTTCTAGGAAAGTGTTTTATAGTTGGAATTTCTTATCAGTGAAGGTCACACTGTAGTTACTTCCTGTCTGAGTCAGGACTGAGTCAGCCACTTACATACCTGATATTTACCTCTTTCAGGCAGAGAAAGAAAAAAAGGAACACAGCATAGTTATTTGTGTGCTAGGCACTGTACATACCCATGTCTATCTCATTATGCCACATGTCAGTTGTGGTATCCTTTAACCATTCAACTGTGTGAATTTGCATACATTCTTTTTGGTTGTAGACTTCCCCCATCCCTGTGGGCTAAATACCCATTCACTACCTTTGATGAGTCCTTCTACAATTTATCTGTGTCAATGAATCTATACCACCCTTTACATAACAATGAGAATACTCTCTGTAGCCTTCCAACCTGGGAGAGGACTTTTTGGGAAGGCATTTTAGTGTAGAAACCATCCCCCTTTCCTTATAAATCCCAATAAAAGAAAATGAATATCTCCACTACTGCTGCATGTTAATATCTCTGCGGCCCCCTGCACACTGCCAATCTGATTTGCAATTCCGATTTTCACTGGGCGCTGTCGACATACGCAGAAAAACGCATAAGAAAAAAACTCAGCATGCAGTACCGACTCAAAATTGCAACTCACAATCGCACGTAAAATCGCGTCCAAAATTGCCAATCGGAATTGCATGTAGTGTGCAAGAGCTCTCAGGAAAATATAACATATGACACTACGTCCTACAAGAGAACACAATCTTTCATCTTAAATAATGCTGTCAGTTGGCCATACACCTACAGATTTCCATCCAATGTTCCAAAACGATCAATTCCTTTAGGAAAATAATCGATTCAGAATAACTCGATTCCTACCAACCACTGCACATCAATTCCCAATAGATTCCAGCCTGGAATCTATTACTAATCGATCGTATTGCAGAGTTGCCCAATGCAGTGCAAGGTTATTGGCCATTAATTTGCCAAAGTTGTTGCTCCTGATTGTTTTTAACTTTCCAACCTGTCCGATCGATTTATTCAATCGCCAAAATTGATCTGACATTTGGGGAATCGATTCCTAGCAGCAGAATCTGCAAGGAAATAACTGAGACAATCGATGTGTATGGCAACCCTTTCCATTACTTCCCTTGATTGTAGATCAAATTATAAACTTAAGATGTTTATTCGTAACCGTAAAATTGCATTTGAGTACTCTTTATGAATATACAGTATAAATAGGCAAACAGCATTCATAGCTGTGTTTGCTCATGCCTTCAATATCGTGTATATAATCCCCCCTTTGGTACCTCAAAGCATAGGTACCACTTTCTCAATACTTCTATGTAAAAAAAAAACACACAAGTGAAAAAATTAAAACAAAATAAAAAATGGTGTATGGGGAAGCAACAAAAATCCCCACAACCGAAAAGCAAGAATGTATTGCGAAAATAAATGATAAAATTATTCAAAAACTGAACAGGGAGAGAGAAAAAAAAAAACTACAACTCTTTGGTTGTTACTAATCAAACCAACAAACAAATACACAGAAACGTACAGGCCTGCTTCAGGACACACACATAAGTTAGTTACACACAGGTCTGTACAATTAGTACATTGACACAAAGATGCTGATATCCTTTGGAGTTCATTGTCTTCAGCACTGGGCCATCTGTGTCCATAGAAACAAGAAATACAAGAAACAACAACAATACAGTACAAGTTAACTGTTAACCACCTTTACTTTAGTTTCACTCATTAAACCTTCTATTGTTTAATTGTTTGCAAACAATTAGGATTTTAACTCATGAGCTCATGGTATTTTCTGCAGACTAATTGTTAACCTCTATAATTTAGAATGGGTGCAATAGATCCTAACCAAATTGATTGTAAACGCCCTTGGCTAACGAGGAGAGACAGAAAAACACAATACATGAATACATCATAATCAAATGTTAGATGGCTTGAATTTTTAACCACATACATTTCCTTTCAGAGATATCTGAAAAACAAAGCATAATTATGTTAATATCCTCACATTAAGACACCATTGTTACTTCACAATCTGTTAGTCTACCCCTATACTGCAAACCTGTTGAGACAACAGATTGTATTTCATTTGCCATACATTATTACACATTAATTTTTGAACCCTCTGCCATATATCCCAAGAAAAAAGGGATTGCAATGTTTGACAAACTACAGAATAGCCAATATGGCATACTGGCTAGCGGGGCATAAACTGGAATGTTTGGCAAGTGTCTTTGGGCACCGAATGCAACATTATCAAATTCTTTAGAGTTTGCTTGTTGCCCACAATTCCAAATTCTGTTTTCCAGCTTATCTGGGCCCTGAAATGCACCCACATTCTCATGTTTTTCATGATCGTGAGGGGAGACGGTGCTTACACAATTGGAAATATTGCTGGTGTGTCTATTCTTAACTTTGTGGCTTCTGCAATAGCGTTTTATGTGGCCAGGTCTATGGCATCGGTAACATCGGAAAATGTTTCTCTGTGTACCTTTATATGCCACAGATACATTGGATGTCTCTCCCTCATTTCCCTCCTCACAACAATCCCTCAGTATATTAATGAATTGTTGATACGTGATGGCATTTTTAAGAGCAAGTTTAACTGGGTGGCCTACCAAACATTTATTCGCCATGGAATATAGCAACTCCCCATCATCAGATGATATATCTTGGCAATTATGTACCACTCTATACAGTGAAATGTACTCATGACAAAATATCACAGGATCCATTCCTTTCATGAATCTCATGCTTGCCAGCGCTTGCACGCCTCTTTCATCACGACTTCCCAATACACGCTGTACTTCCTGTCTCCTACCTCCTGCATCTGCTATGCAACCACCATTTTCCAGAACTATGCGAGTGGCTAAGGGCCCCGGCAACCAGGCGCGTAAAAGTGCACATGCATCTTCATCATTTAGACTGTACTGACATACCACTGCCTCAAATTGATTAGACAACCTCACAGGCGATTCTAGGGAATCAAAATCGCCCAGAATCTGACATAAGCGCAGTTTGTCCTGAATTGTTAGCACAGTAGGGCTGGACACATCTGCTAGTTGTACCCCACTGCAGGTACTGTCATCAGTAATAGTGCAGACATTTGCAGAATCACAAGTTTTTGCTTTTTGTTCACATACTGATAATATGTAATTCTCCTTCTGTATCAACACTGAGTTGGTATGTAACAGTTCTCTTTTTAAAGAGGCAACCAGCTCTTGCATCTGGGTTAATTTATCATTGAGTGAGTGAATTAAGGTTTCATTTGAGGCGCATTTGACCTTGTGCTGTTCTATTTGTTCCTCCAATTCACTATTCCTTTCCTTCCAATCATCTGCCTCTAATTTCAACTCCTGCAAATCGGCTCTCGATGAATCTGCCATAACTACCAAATTATCCTTCAAATTATCCAGGTCCTTTCTGATTTGCTGTCTGTCTGCAGCCCAATCTCTCGCTCTCTGCTCTGATATGACCCTCATCCTAAGTAAAATTGAAATTTCATTTGCAAGCTTTATCTTCTGTACTTTGTTTCCAAAATATGTCTGCTGCAATGCATTATTACATTTCTCACATTTTCCAACCAATGACGCAAACTGCTGCTCAAGGGATTCATTCGCACATGTATTCACATCAACCGTGGCGTATTTACTGACAAAATTTTGTGCAATCTCCATTTTCACCAAACTGCACTAAACATACGATTCAATGACCAACACAAAAGCTATTGTACTTGTAATACACTCACATTCACTTCTAACTGCTTTCAGATTATGTGATCTACACTCACAATGGCTGACCAAACTATATAAACAAATACAGCAACAACAGGAGATGAAGCTTTTGCTGCCTCTCACAGACCATTCATATTCAATCCACACAATTCCTGAAACCTATTGTTTCCTATAGCATACCTATATACGCTTTCAACAACATAACTTCCTAGCCGTTAACTCATCATACATACAGTCAAACCTCACAAACCGCAAGCAAAATACATATATGCATTGATATATATAAAACAAAACAACTCACCGCATTTCATATGCTTCCTTGGCGTCCAGGGTCCACGCTCAAGTGATCCGTTAGGTCCTTTACCCTCGTCTTCCACGTTCTCTGGAACTATTAGCTAGAGTAACTCTCTGTTATGGGGTTCTATGTAGATTTACTAATTATCCACACGCTATCTTGGGGTGCCAAATGTAGAATATACTCTAGCTTATGTTAACTTATTTCTATATTAATGACCAGACACTTGAGGTCGTTTCAAAGAGGTTAAATACAAGGGATTTATTTACAAATATACATATTTACAAGTTATAGCATACAAACTATGTGACTCACATAATGGCTCTATATACCCTATGCAGTCACACACGTTCATTAGCTGAGCCCCTTTCTATCTCACCGTCCATGTCAGCATTCCAAGAGAGAGAGAACTTCTCAAGCATTGTCTTATATCTGGATACCACAGGCATAAAAGACTCCTCCTCTGTTATACATCATCAATAGTTCCTGCCCTTAGCAGCTGGGGGAAGGAACTTGTTGTAGCTAGTCCCATGGACCATTGTTGACCAAACCAGACAAACCAGCTTCCTCTCAGCTTTCTCCTCAATGGCCATTTGCGGGGGCTGGGGTCAGTGTCTGAGGCCATTGTGTTTGCTGTGTTATTTACTCATATGCAGATGTGTGTGGTTGTAAAAAGTCATTTATGAAACACAGGCTTTGCACAAGGCCCCAGCTGATCAACTAGATTCACTGTAAATCTCTCATAGCAACATAAATGTCCAGACATACTTTTCCATTAAGGCACACATGGAAATACAGTTTATACCGATAAAATACAACAGGCCCATACTCACGGGCAACTTTTAGGGCCTGTCGCCAGCACACGTGAGCGTGTGGGCGACAGGCCGGCGACAGCTCCTCGCCAGGTCCCTCCGCGTACACACGCAGAAGAGGGACCAGCGGCGCAACGGAAGCTGTCGCCGACGTTCCTCCTCCCCCCGCCGGAAGCTCCGTATACTTCAATGGAGGTTGCTGTCGCTAGTCCGCGTACTCACGCGGACTAGCGACAGTTGCGGCGGCGACTGTCGCCAGGCGATTGAGCAGTTCAATCGCCTGGCGACCTCAGCGACGGGCGACAGTTCGGGGTGCGCGCCCGTGCAATGGCGCATACTCACGGGCGACCTGTCGCCGCTACATGCGTGCGCCGCGTGTTGCAGCGACAATTGTAGCCCGTGAGTATGTGCCATTAAGCTTAGAATTAATGGTGCATGTAACCAGGCCAGTCACCATTTGAATTTGGAATTTACGATGTCTCCCCATCACCAGAGTCTGCTTTATGTCATGTTGAGGATTCTATTGATCTTATCAGTTTAGATAGGATGCCTGGGAAAGCCTCCTCAGTAACAGTTGAGGCATCTAATTACATTTGTGTTTGCTAAAGAATGTTTCTCCTCTGTATGTCAGATTATATAAGTTGTGTTTTTCAGTTTTGGTCAGGAACCAGTCCGACGAAGGCTTTTTATAAGTCGAAAGCTCACTGTTTATCCATCTCTAAGTTAGCCAATAAATGGTATCATCCTGATTCAAAACTTCTTGATATAACCCACTGTATTCCTTCCATATATCAAGATACCCTTACCCGATTACATAGCATAGATCAATCTACATTACATCCTATGCTTCATGGAGTATTAGCACTAACCTTATATTCCTCACCAGCAGACTCCCCTACTGTACTCTCCCCGTAGCATAGCAGGCTCTAAAATGTACAATACCTGTTTATTCCAGATGGCCATCTCAAACCAAAACGACTTCCCTGCTAATGCATGCACTAATTACTCACCTTCTTAATGTTGTTTACAAGACAATTTCCCCTAGTGAACGCTGGGTGCCGCCAGGCAGCGGACCTCTCCCCCCTCCTGGATAAGTCGCGTATATCTTCATGCGCACGCTCCCTTTTAACAGCCCCATTCTTAATGGTTAGGCCAGTTGCTAGGATGTAGTAGGGTGGGTGTAGCGGGATGGGTTTTTTTTCTTTTTCTCTAGTGGGCCTTATAGTTCATGGCCCATGTTTACTGTGGCTAACCTTTTCTCTTATATTGTGGCTTTCCTGGTCTGGTCCCAGAGATCCTGGAAGATACCCTCCATGTACAAATATACCAATGTCTTATTACTGCGATTGATCTTCTGTAAAATTAAACAATGGTGAAACTAATTTTATGGAACATAAGGGGTCTTAACTCAAGGGTTAAGCAATCCCTTGTATTCGCTTATCTCAAGAGTTACAACCCCCAGATCTGTATCCTGACAGAGACCCACTTGCATGGCAGCAGAATCCTTGCACTTGAGAAACTCTGGGTTGGCCATTACAACGCTACATACTTAACCTATTCAAGAGGAGTTGCAATCCTCGTGCATAAGACACTACCATTTCAACTTCTCCATGTGTGTATATATAGATGATATGGGTAGATACATTATACTACATCTCTGTATACATACAGAAGAAATTTATCCTAGTGGGCCTCTATATCCCTCCCCCAGCAGATATATCTGTACTGAATGCTATTATGACTAAGGTAGCCAATTTCCCTTCCTCTAAAATTTTGCTCAGTGGGTGAAAGGACCATGTTGAAGTCCCCACAAAGGACAGATTGATCACAAACCCAAGAGATGATCTATCCTTACATACCTGGGCATAATCCATTATGCTAGATATCTGCCAGATGTGAAACCCAAGCTAACCTGGCTTCACTTGCCACTTCACATCTTACCATTCGCTTTCTAGAATAGATCTTATTCTTGCCTCTCCAACCATGGCCATGCAGGAGGATCCAATCAAACTATTACCTAGAGAAATATCGGATTATGTCCCCTTAGAAGCTACATTGTTGCTGATGTCAGCCACACCCAGGCCACTCTGGAAATTGTCACCGGGTTGAATAACACAACTGTAACATTAGGTATGCAACAACCATTGGAAGAATATTGGAGTATTAATGATCACTCGACTGCCCATTCAGTGGTGTGGGATGCTTATAAAGCAGTTACCAGGAGACCTTACATTAAAATTATTGCAGAGGCCAGGTTCCACGATAGAATTTTGCTGTTTAATGCTGAACAGGCAGCCGACGCAGCTGAAAAAACATATCAGCCATAGGAACAAAACTACATATGATGCTTGGTAGGTGGCATTGGCACACCTGTCGGAGAGACAAAAGATAGCTGCATCTCGAGTGTAGAGATGGCTCGAACCTCCGATTTTCGGATCGCGAACCTCGAACGCGAACCTCTGCAAGAAGTTTGGTTCGCGCAAACTTCCTCGAACCGCAACTTCAATGGGGAGGCGGACTTCGAAAAGTAGAAACATTTATGCTGGCCACAAAAGTGATGAAAAAGATGTTTCAAGGGGTCTAACATCTGAGTTTTTGCATGGCGGAGTGAAATGCACGCCAAAAGTCCAGGGGAAAAATCTGGATTTGACGCAAAGCAGTGTTTTAAGGGCAGAAATCAGAATGTATGCTAAATTCAGGGCCGGCGCTACCATAAAGGCAAAGGAGGCAGCTGCCCCAGAGCTTGTAGGGGCCCCCAGTGGCTACAAGAGGAAAAATTTTTTTTCAAATCGACCTTATAGTTTTTGAGAAAATCGATTTTAAAGTTTTAAAGGAAAAAAAATACACATTTAAAAACCAGCCGACTTTAATGGTTAATAGCAAATCCACCTTAAATTCTAGAAACCCTAAATTTGCAGGATATATTAAGGAGATCATTGGGAATAAGAGGAAAAAACAACTTTTCAAAAAGACCTTCTAGTTTTTGAGAAAATCGATTTTAAAGTTTCAAAGGAAAAAAGTATACTTTTAAATGCGGTAAATGTCACTTTTAGTACCTAACGGTAGTGTAATTTTACATGTATCAAAAAAAAGAGCAATACATTTCCTGACGGGGTTTCCAGTGGGTCCATACGCAGCCGCAGCGCTTTGGCCAGGGATCGCTATACAGCCGCAATATGGCTGTATGAAGATCCCTGGCATTTTTTTCCTATTTTCCCCAATTTATTTTTTTTTTTATGTTTAGAGTGTGGGAATTTTTTTTTTTTAATTATGTGGGGTCCCCCCTCCTGAAACTTTTTAACCCCTTGTCCCCCATGCAGGCTGAGGTAGCCAGAATGTGGAGCTCCGACCGATTGGGGCTTCAAACCCTGACTATACCAGCTGCAAAAAAGGTCCCTTAATGCCAATTTTTGCTCTGGGGTATCTGTTGGGGGGGCCCCCCAGGTTTATTTTGCCCTGGGGCCCCATTGTTGCTTAAACCGGCCGTGGCGCTGATGCAGGTGGTGGCAGCAGGGCCCATATTCACAATTAGGTGGTGGCGAGGCATATGCTGGAGGGGATAGAAAGAGTAGCTGCCACCAGGTTTGCGCTGATGCAGTTGGTGGCAACAGGGCCCATATTCACAATAGAAAGGTAGGGAGGTATATGCTGAAAGGGATTAGAAAAAGTAGCTGCTGCCAGGTTTGCGCTGATACAGGTGGCGGCAGCAGGCGCCATATTCACTATCAAGAGGTAGGGAGGCATTTGCTGGAGGGGATAGGAAGAGTAGCTTCCACCGGGTTTGCGCTGATGCAGGTGGCGGCAGCAGGGCCTATATTCACAATTAGGTGGTGGGGAGGAATATGCTGGAGGGGATAGGAAGAGTAGCTGCCACCGGGCTTGCGGTGATGCAGGTGGCGGCAGCAGGCCCCAAACTCACAATCAAGAGGTAAGAAGGCATATGCTAGGGAAAGGAGGAGGATTAGCTGCCGCCGAGTTTGCGCTGATGCAGGTGGCGACAGCTGGGCCCATATTCACAATAGAAAGGTAGGGAGGCATATGCTGGAGGGGATAGAAAAAGTAGCTGCCACCGGGTTTGCGCTGATGCAGGAGGCGGCAGCAGGGCCCAAATTCACTATCAAGAGGAAGGGAGGCATATGCTGGAGGGGTTAAAAAGTAGCTGCCGCCGGGTTTGCGCTGATGCAGGTGGCAGCAGCAGGGCCCATATTCAAAATCAAGAGGTAGGGAGGCATATGTTGGAGGGGTTAGGGAAAGTAGCTGCTGCTGGGTTTGCGCTCATGCAGGTGCCAGCAGCAGGGCCCATATTCACAATCAAGAGGTAGGGAGGCATATGCTGAAAGGGATTAGAAAAAGTAGCTGCTGCCGGGTTTGCGCTGATGCAGGTGGTGGCAGCAGGGCCCATATTCACAATGAAGAGGTAGCGAAGCATATGCTAGTGGTAAGAGGAGGAATAGCTGCTGCCAAATTTGCGCTGATGCAGGTGGTGGCAGCAGGGCCCATATTCACAATAAAGAGGTAGCGAAGCATATGCTAGTGGTAAGAGGATGAATAGCTGCTGCCAATTTTTGCAGGTGGTGGCAGCAGGGTCCATATCCACTATCAAGAGGTAGGGAGGCATTTGCTGGAGGGGATAGGAAGAGTAGCTGCCACTGGGCTTGTGCTGATGCAGGTGGCAGCAGCAGGGCCCATATTCACTATCAAGAGGTAGGGAGGCATTTGCTGGAGGGGATAGAAAGAGTAGTTGCCACCAGGTTTGCGCTGATTCAGTTGGTGGCAGCAGGGCCCATATTCACAATAGAAAGGTAGGGAGGCATATGCTGAAAGGGGTTAGAAAAAGTAGCTGCTGCCGGGTTTGCGCTGATGCAGGTGGTGGCAGCAGGGCCCATACTCAAAATCAAGAGGTAGGGAGGCATATGCTGGAGGGGTTAGAGAAAGTAGCTGCCCCTGGGTTTGCGCTGATGCAGGTGGCGGCAGCAGGGCCCATATTCACAATTAGGTGGTGGGGAGGAATATGCTGGAGGGGATAGGAAGAGTAGCTGCCACAGGGCTTGTGCTAATGCAGGTGGCGGCAGCAGGGCCCATATTCACAATAGAAAGATAGGGAGGCATATGCTGGAGGGGATAGAAAAAGTAGCTGCCACCGGGTTTGCGCTGATGCAGGTGGTGGCAGCAGGGCCCATATTCAAAATCAAGAGGTAGGAAGGCATATGCTGGAGGGGTTAGGGAAAGTAGCTGCCGCTGGGTTTGCGCTGATGCAGGTGGCGGCAAATTCACAATAAAGAGGTAGCGAAGCATATGCTAGTGGTAAGAGGATGAATAGCTGCTGCCAATTTTTGCAGGTGGTGGCAGCAGGGTCCATATCCACTATCAAGAGGTAGGGAGGCATTTGCTGGAGGGGATAAGAAGAGTAGCTGCCACTGGGCTTGTGCTGATGCAGGTGGCGGCAGCAGGGCCCATATTCACTATCAAGAGGTAGGGAGGCATTTGCTGGAGGGGATAGAAAGAGTAGCTGCCACCAGGTTTGCGCTGATTCAGTTGGTGGCAGCAGGGCCCATATTCACAATAGAAAGGTAGGGAGGCATATGCTGAAAGGGGTTAGAAAAAGTAGCTGCTGCCGGGTTCGCGCTGATGCAGGTGGTGGCAGCAGTGCCCATATTCAAAATCAAGAGATAGGGAGGCATACGCTGGAGGGGTTAGAAAAAGTAGCTGCCGCCGGGTTTGCGGTGATGCATGTTGCGGCAGCAGGGCCCATATTCACTATCAAGAGGAAGGGAGGCATATGCTGGAGGGGTTAGAAACCGTAGCTGCCGCCGGGTTTGCACTGATGCAGGTGCGGCAGCAGGGCCCATATTCAAAATCAAGAGGTAGGAAGGCATATGCTGGAGGGGTTAGGGAAAGTAGCTGACGCTGGGTTTGCACTTATGGGGCTTGATTCACAAAGCGGTGCTAACTGTTAGCACGCCTGTGAAAACCCCCTTAGCACGTCTAAACAAGCTTTTCGCGCATAAAACTTTACGCGCGCAAAACTTTATGCGCGTAAAACTTTACGCGCGTACTGCACAGAGCACAGGGCGCCCTGCGCGAAGTGCCCATTAAAGCCTATGGGACTTAACGCGCTTAAAACTTTGCGCGCGTAAAACTTTGTGCGCGCAAAGTTAGTGTGCGATCTGATTGAGAAATCCGGTGCTAACCTACTTAGCACCCTGGTTAGCGTGTCTAAAGACTTTAGACGTGCTAAGTAGGTTAGCACCGCTTTGTGAATCAAGCCCATGCAGGTGCCGGCAGCAGGGCCCATATTCACAATCAAGAGGTAGAGAGGCATCTGCAGGAGGGGATAGGAAGAGTATCTGCCACCGGGTTTGCACTGATGCAGGTGGTGGCAGCAGGGCCAATATTCACAATTAGGTGGTGGCGAGGCATCTGCAGGAGGGGATAGGAAGAGTAGCTGCCACCGGGTTTGCGCTGATGCAGGTGGTGGCAGCCACTGGGCCACTACCCGTTGTAGTCCCCCGATAGGCCACTACCCGTTGTAGACCCCCGATGGGCCTCTACCCGTTGTAGTCCCCCGATGGGCGTCTGCTGCCGCCACCTGCATCAGCGCAAACCCGGCGGCAGCTAATCCTCCTCCTTTACCTAGCATATGCCTTTCTTAACTTTTGTTTGTGAATATGGGGCCTGCTGCCACCACCTGCATCAGCACAAGCCCGGTGGCACCTTCTCTTCCTATCCCCTCCAGCATATTCCTCCCCACCACTAATTGTGAATATAGGCCCTGCTGCCGCCACCTGCATCAGCGCAAAACCGGTGGCAGCTACTCTTTCTAAGAGTAGCTGCCGCCGGGTTTGCGCTGATGCATGTGGCGGCAGCAGGGCCCATATTCACTATCAAGAGGAAGGGAGGCATATGCTGGAGGGGTTAGAAAAAGTAGCTGCCACCGGGGTGTGCGCTGATGCTAGTGGCGGCAGCAGGGCCCATATTCACAATTAGGTGGTGGGGAGGCATATGCTGGAGGGGATAGAAAAAGTAGCTGCCACCGGTTTTGCGCTGATGCAGGTGGCGGCAGCAGGGCCTATATTCACAATTAGGTGGTGGGGAGGAATATGCTGGAGGGGATAGGAAGAGTAGCTGCCACCGGGCTTGCGCTGATGCAGGTGGCGGCAGCAGGCCCTATATTCACAATCAAGAGTTAAGAAGGCATATGCTAGGGAGAGGAGGAGGATTAGCTCCTTCTCCTTTCCAGATGGGCATCTAGCCGTTGTAGTCCCCCGATGGGCGTCGAGCCATTGTAGTCCCCCGATGGGCCTCTACCCGTTGTAGTCCCCCGATGGGCGTCTGCTGCTGCCACCTGCATCAGCGCAAACCCGGCGGCAGCTAATCCTCCTCCTTTACCTAGCATATGCCTTTCTTAACTCTTGTTTGTGAATATGGGGCCTGCTGCCACCACCTGCATCAGCGCAAGCCCGGTGGCACCTTCTTATCCGATCCCCTCCAGCATATGTCTCCTCACCACCTAATTGTGATTATGAGCCCTGCTGCCGCCACATGCATCAGCGCAAGCCCGGTGGCAGCTACTCTTTCTATCGCCTCCAGCATATGCCTCCCCACCACCTAATTGTGAATATGGGCCCTGCTGCCGCCACCTGCATCAGCGCAAACCCGGTGGCAGCTACTCTTCCTATCCCTTCCAGCATATGCCTCCCTACTACTTAATTGTTAATATGGGCCCTGCTGCCGCCACCTGCATCAGCGCAAACCCGGCAGCCGCTACTTTTTCTAACCCTTTCAGCATATGCCTCCCTACCTCTTGATAGTGAATATGGGCCCTGCTGCCGCCACCTGCATCAGCGCAAACCCGGTGACAGCTACTCTTCCTATCCCCTCCAGCATATGTCTCCCAACCTCTTGATTTTGAATGTGGGCCCTGCTGCCGCCACCTGCATCAGCGCAAACCCGCTGGCAGCTACTCTTCCTATCCCCTCCAGCATATGCATCGCCACCACCTAATTGTGAATATGGGCGCTGCTGCTGCCACATGCATCAGCGCAAGCCCGGTGGTAGCTACTCTTTCTATCGCCTCCAGCATATGCCTCCCCACCACCTAATTGTGAATATGGGCCCTGCTGCCGCCACCTGCATCAGCGCAAACCCGCTGGCAGCTACTCTTCCTATCCCCTCCAGCATATGCATCGCCACCACCTAATTGTGAATATGGGCGCTGCTGCTGCCACATGCATCAGCGCAAGCCCGGTGGTAGCTACTCTTTCTATCGCCTCCAGCATATGCCTCCCCACCACCTAATTGTGAATATGGGCCCTGCTGTCGCCATCTGCATCAGCGCAAACCCAGCGGCTGCTACGTTTTCTAACCCCTCCAGCATATGCCTCCCCTCCTCTTGATAGTGATTATGAGCCCTGCTGCCGCCACCTGCATCAGCGCAAACCCGGTGGAAGCTACTCTTTCTATCCCCTCCAGCATATGCCTCCCTACCTTTCTATTGTGAATATGGGCTCAGCTGCCGCCACCTGCATCAGCGCAAACCCGGTGCCACTGCCAGCTACTCTTCCTATCCCCTCCAGCATATGCATTTCTACCTTTCTATTGTGAATATAGGCCCTGCTGCCGCCACCTGCATCAGCGCAAACCCGGTGGCATCTACTCTTCCTATCACTTCCAGCATATGCCTCCCTCCTACTTAATTGTAAATATGGGCCCTGCTGCCGCCACCTGCATCAGCGCAAACCTGGCAGCAACTATTCCTACTCTTTCCCCTAGCATATGCTTTCTTAACTCTTGATTGTTAATATGGGCCCTGCTGTCTCCACCTGCATCAGCGCAAACCCGGTGGCAGCTACTCTTTCTATCCCCTCCAGCATATGCCTCCCCACCACCTTATTGTGATTATGGGCCCTGCTGTCGCCACCTGCATCAGCGCAAACCCGGTGCCAGCTACTCTTCCTATCCCCTCCAGCATATGGATTTCTACCTTTCTATTGTGAATATGGGCCCTGCTGCCGCCACCTGCATCAGCGCAAACCCGGTGGCAGCTACGCTTTCTATCCCCTCCAGCATATGCCTCCCTACCTTTCTATTGTGAACATGGGCCCTGCTGCCGCCACCTGCATCAGCGCAAACCTGGTGGCAGCTACTCTTCCTAGCCCCCAGCATATCCCTTCCCACCACCTTATTGTAAATATGGGCCCTGCTGCCGCCACCTGCATCAGCGCAACCCCGGTGGCAGCTACTCTTCCTATCCCTTCCAGCATATGCCTCCCTACTACTTAATTGTTAATATGGGCCCTGCTGCCGCCACCTGCATCAGCGCAAACCCGGCAGCCGCTACTTTTTCTAAACCCTTTCAGCATATGCCTCCCTACCTCTTGATAGTGAATATGGGCCCTGCTGCCGCCACCTGCATCAGCGCAAACCCGGTGGCAGCTACTCTTCCTATCCCCTCCAGCATATGTCTCCCTACCTCTTGATTTTGAATGTGGGCCCTGCTGCCGCCACCTGCATCAGCGCAAACCCGCTGGCAGCTACTCTTCCTATCCCCTCCAGCATATGCCTCGCCACCACCTAATTGTGAATATGGGCCCTGCTGCCGCCACCTGCATCAGTGCAAAACTGGTGGCAGCTACTCTTCCTGACTTCTCCAGCGTATGCCTCCCCACCACCTAATTTTGAAGATAGGCTCTGCTGCCGCCACCTGCATCAGCACAAACCCAGTGGAAGCTACTCTTCCTATCCCCTCCAGCAAATGCCTCCCTACCTCTTGATAGTGAATATGGGCCTGCTACCGCCACCTGTATCAGTGTAAACCCGGTGGCAGCTACTCTTCCTATCCCCTCAAGCATATGCCTCGCGACCACCTAATTGTGAATCAGAATCAAAATCAAGCCCTGCTGCCGCCACCTGCATCAGCGCAAACACGGCAGCAGCTATTCCTCCTCTTTCCTCTAGCATATGCCTTCTTAACTCTTGATTGTGAATATGGGCCCTGCTTCCGCCACCTGCATCAGCGCCAAACTGGTGGCAGCTACTCTTCCTGACTTCTCCAGCATATGCCTCTCCACCACCTAATTTTGAATATGGGCCCTGCTGCCGCCACCTGCATCAACGCAAACCCGGTGGCAGCTACTCTTTCTATCCCCTCCAGCATATGCCTCCCTTCCTCTTGATAGTGAATATGGGCCCTGCTGCCGCCACCTGCATCAGCGCAAACCTAGCGGCAGCTACTTTTTCTAACCCCTCCAGCATATGCCTCCCTTCTTCTTGATAATAAATATGGGCCCTGCTGCCGCCACCTGCATCAGCGTAAACCCGGTGGAAGCTACTCTTTCTATCCCCTCCAGCATATGCCTCCCTACCTTTCTATTGTGAATATGGGCCCAGCTGCCGCCACCTGCATCAGCGCAAACCCGGTGGCAGCTACTCTTTCTATCCCCTCCAGCATATGCCTCCCAGTCCCCACCACCTTATTGTGATTATGGGCCCTGCTGCCGCCACCTGCATCAGCGTAAACCCGGTGGAAGCTACTCTTTCTATCCCCTCCAGCATATGCCTCCCTACCTTTCTATTGTGAATATGGGCCCAGCTGCCGCCACCTGCATCAGCGCAAACCCGGTGCCACTGCCAGCTACTCTTCCTATCCCCTCCAGCATATGCATTTCTACCTTTCTATTGTTAATATAGGCCCTGCTGCCGCCACCTGCATCAGCGCAAACCCGGTGGCATCTACTCTTCCTATCACTTCCAGCATATGCCTCCCTCCTACTTAATTGTAAATATGGGCCCTGCTGCCGCCACCTGCATCAGCGCAAACCTGGCAGCAACTATTCCTACTCTTTCCCCTAGCATATGCTTTCTTAACTGTTGATTGTTAATATGGGCCCTGCTGTCTCCACCTGCATCAGCGTAAACCCGGCAGCAGCTACTTTTTCTAACCCCTTTCAGCATATGCCTACCTACCTCTTGATAGTGAACATGGGCCCTGCTGCCGCCACCTGCATCAGTGCAAACCCTGTGGCAGCTACTCTTCCTATCCCCTCCAGCATATGTCTCCCTACCTCTTGATTTTGAATGTGGGCCCTGCTGCCGCCACCTGCATCAGCGCAAACCCGCTGGCAGCTACTCTTTCTATCCCCTCCAGCATATGCCTCCCCACCACCTTATTGTGATTATGGGCCCTGCTGCCGCAACCTGCATCAGCGCAAACCCGGCAGCAGCTACTTTTTCTAACCACTTTTAGCATATGACTCCGTACCCGGTGGCAGCTACTCTTTCTATCCCTTCCACCATATGCCTCCCTACCTTTCTATTGTGAATATAGGCCCTGCTGCCGCCACCTGCATCAGCGCAAACCAGGTGGCAGCTACTCTTCCTATCCCCTCCAGCAAATGCCTCCCTACCTCTTGATTGTGAATATGGGCCCTGCTGCCACCACATGCATAAGCGCAAACCCAGCAGCAGCTACTTTCCCTAACCCCTCCAGCATATGCCTCCCTACTTCTTGATTTTGAATATTGGCCCTGCTGCCACCACCTGCATCAGTGCAAACCCGGCGGCATCAACTTTTTCTAACCTCTCCTGCATATGCCTCCCTTCTTCTTGATGATTATTATGGGCCCTGCTGCCATCACCTGGATCAGCGCAAACCCGCTGGCAGCTACTCTTTCTATCCCCTCCAGCATATGCCTCCCCACCACCTTATTGTGATTATGGGCCCTGCTGCCACCACCTGCATCGGCGCAAAACTGGTGGCAGCTACTCTTCCTGACTTCTCCAGCGTATGCCTCCCCACCACCTTATTGTGATTATGGGCCCTGCTGCCGCCACCTGCATCAGCGCAAACTCGGCGGCAGCAACTTTTTCTAACCCTTCCAGCATATGCCTCCCTTCTTCTTGATAATTAATATGGGCCCTGCTGCCGCCACCTGGATCAGCGCAAACCCGGTGGCAGCTACTCTTCCTATCCCCTCCAGCATATTCCTCCCCACCACCTAATTGTGAATATAGGCCCTGCTGCCGCCATCTGCATTGGCGCAAACCCGGTGGCAGCTATTCTTTCTATCCCCTCCAGCATATGCCTCCCCACCACCTTATTGTGAATATGGGCCCTGCTGCTGCCACCTGCCTCAGTCCAAACCCGGTGGCAGCTACTCTTCCTATCCCCTCCAGCATATGCATCCCTACCTATTCATTGTGAATATGGGCCCTGCTAATGCTACCTGCATCAGCGCAAACCCGGTGGCAGCTACTCTTCCTATCCCCTCCAGCATATGCCTCCCCACTACCTAATTGTGAATATGGGCCCTGCTGCCGCCACCTGCATCAGCGCAAACCCGGCAGCAGCTACTTTTTATAACCACTTGTAGCATATGCCTCCCTACCTCTTGATAGTGAATATGGGCCCTGCTGCCGCCACCTGCATCAGCACAGAACCGGTGGTAGCTACTCTTCCTGTCTTCTCCAGCATATGCCTCTGCACCACCTAATTTTGAATATAGGCTCTGCTGCCGCCAACTACATAAGCGCAAACCTGGTGGCAGCTACTCTTCCTATCCCCTCCAGCAAATGCCTACCTACCTCTTGGTTGTGAATATAGGCCCTGCTACCGGCACCTGCATAAGCGCAAATCCAGCAGCAGCTACTTTCCCTAACCCCTCCAGCATATGCCTCCCTACCTCTTGTTTTTGAATATGGGCCCTGCTGCCGCCACCTGCATCAGCGCAAACCTGGCGGCAGATACTTTTTCTAACCTCTACAGCATATGCCTCCCTTCCTCTTGATAGGGAATATGGGCCCTGCTGCTGCCACCTGCCTCAACCCAAACCCGGTGGCAGCTACTCTTCCTATCCCCTCCAGCATATGCATCCCTACCTATTCATTGTGAATATGGGCCCTGCTAATGCTACCTGCATCAGCGCAAACCCGGTGGCAGCTACTCTTCCTATCCCCTCCAGCATATGCCTCCCCACTACTTAATTGTGAATATGGGCCCTGCTGCCGCCACCTGCATCAGCGCAAACCCAGCGGTAGCTACTTTCCCTAACCCCTCTAGCATTTGCCTCCCTTCCCCCTTATTGTGAATATGGGCCCTGCTGCCGCCACCTGCATCAGCGCAAACCCGGCGGCAGTGAAACCTCCTCCTTTCCCTAGCATATGCCTTCTTAACTCTTGATTGTGAATATGAGCCCTGCTGCTGCCACCTGCATCAGCGCAAACCCGGTGGCAGCTGCTCTTCCTATCCCCTCCAGCATATTCCTCCCCACCACCTAATTGTGAATATAGGCCCTGCTGTCGCCACCTGCACCTGCATCAGCGCAAACCCGGGGGCAACTACTCTTTCTATCCCCTCCAGCATATGTCTCTCCACCACCTAATTGTAAATATGGGCCCTGCTGCCGACACCTGCATCAGCGCAAACCCGCTGGCAGCTACTTTTCCTATCCCCTCCAGCAAATGCCTCCCCACCACCTTATTGTGAATATGGGCCTTGCTGCCGCCACCTGCATCAGCGCAAACCCGGTGGCCATACCTCCCAACATTTTAAAGCTAGGAATCGGGACACTTAGGCAACACCCCTAACCACGACGTCACAGGAAGCAGATTGAAGCCGGACATCGGTACGCGTCCATGGATACCGGTAAGCTGAAAGCCAGCTCTGCTTAGCTGCGCACTCTGCAAACAGGGGGGAGACACGGGGGGGCAGATTCCAAGGGAGGGAGGTAGTAATGGGATGCACGCGTCCCGCATCCCACTTACCCACGGCTGGCGCCTCGATCATTTTTTTTCCACCCTCACTGCCCACTGCTGCCCGGGACTTGGGGGGCTCATACCGTGACAGCGGGAGAGCCCCCCAAAATCGTGACAGTCTCGACGAAAACGGGACGGTTGGGCCCTATGCCTCGGCACCACCTTATTGTGATTATGGGCCCTGCTGCCGCCACCTGCATCAGCGCAAACCCAGTGGCAGCTACTTTTCCTAATCCCTAATAGTGAATGTGGGCCCTGCTGCCACTAACTGCATCAGCGCAAACGTGGTGACAGCTACATTTCCTATCCCCTCCAGCAAATGCCTCCCCTCCACCTAATGGTGAATATGGGCCCTGCTGCAGTCTACATCAGCGCTAGCCCGGTGGCAGCTACTTTTCCTAACCCCTCCAGCATAGGCATCCCTATCTCTTTATTGTGAATATGGGCCCTGCTACCGCCACCTGCATCAGCGCAAACCCGGCGGCAGCTACTTTTTTTTAACCTTTCCAGCATATGCCTCCCTTCCTCTTGATAGTGAATATGGGCCCTGCTGCCGCCACCTGCATCAGCGCAAACCCGGTGGCAGCTACTCTTCCTATCCCCTCCAGAATATGCCTCCCTACCTTTCCATTGTGAGTATGGGCCCTGCTGCCGCCACCTGCATCAGCGCAAACCCAGCGGCAGCTAATCCTCCTCTCTTCCCTAGCATATGCCTTCTTAACTCTAGATTATGAATATGGGCCCTGCTGCCGCCACCTGCATCAGCGCAATCCCGGTGGCAGCTACTTTTTCTAACCCCTCCAGCATATTCTTCCCCACCACCTAATTGTGAATATAGGCCCTGCTGCCGCCACCTGCATCAGCGCAAAACTGGTGGCAGCTACTCTTACTATCTCCTCCAGCATATGCCTCCCCACCACCTAATTGTGAATATGGGCCCTGCTGCTGCCATCTGCATCAGCGCAAACCCGGCGGCAGCTACTTTTTCTAACCCCTCCAGCATATGCCTCCCTTTCTCTTGATTGTGATTATGGGCCCTGCTGCCACCACCTGCATCAGCGCAAACCCGGTGGCTGCTACTCTACCTATCCCCTCTAGCATATGCCTCCCCACAACCTTATTGTGAATATGGGCCCTGCTGCCGCCACCTGCATCAGCGCAAACCTGGCAGCAGCTATTCCTCCTCTTTCCCCTAGCATATGCTTTCTTAACTCTTTATTGTGAATATGGGTCCTGCTGCCTGCATCTGCGCAAACCCGGTGGCAGCTACTCTTCCCATCCCTTCCAGCATATGCCTCCCCACTACTTAAATTGTGAATATGGGCCCTGCTGGTGCCACCTGTATCAGCGCAAACCCAGCAGCAGCTTTTTTTTCTAACCCCTTTCAGCATATTCCTCCCTACCTCTTGATAGTGGCTATAGGCCCTGCTGCCGCCACCTGCATCAGCGCAAACCCGGTGGCAGCTACTCTTCTTATCCCCTCCATCATATGTTTCCCCACCACCTAATTGTGAATATGGGCCCTGCTGCCGCCATCTACATCAGCGCAAACCCAGCGGCAACTACTTTTTCTAACCCCTCCAGCATATGCCTTCCTACCTCTTGATTTTGAATATGGGCCCTGCCGCCGCCACCTGCATCAGCGCAAACCCGGTGGCAGCTACTCTTCCTATCCCCTCCAGTAAATGCCTCCCGGCCTCTTGATTTTGAATATGGGCCCTGCTGCCACCACCTACATCAGCTCAAATTTGGCGGCAGCTACTCCTCCTCTTCCCACTAGCATAAGCCTCGCTACCTCTTCAGTGTGAATATGGGCCCTGCTGTCGCCACCTGCATCAATGCAAAACCAGTGGCAGCTACTCTTTCTATCCCCTCCAGCATATGCCTCCCCACCACACCTAATTGTGAATATAGGCCCTGCTGCCGCCACCTGCATCAACGCAAACCTGGTGGCAGCTATTCCTCCTCTTTCCCCTAGTATATGCCTTCTTAACCCTTGATGGTAATTATGGGCCCTGATGCCTGCATCTGCGCAAACCCGGCGGCAGCTTCTTTTCCTAACCCCTCCAGCATATGCCTCCCTACCTCTTGATAGTGAATATGGGCCCTGCTTCTATCACCTGTATCAGGGCAAACCCGGTGGCAGCTACTCTTTCTATCCCCTCCAGCATATGCCTCCATACCTGTTGATGGTGAATATGGGCCCTGCTGCCACTAACTGCATCCGCGCAAACGGGGTGGCAGCTACATTTCCTATCCCCTCCAGCAAATGCCTCCCCTTCACCTAATTGTGAATATGGGCCCTGCTGCCGCCTACATCAGCGCTAGCCCGGTGACAGCTACTCTTCCTATCCCCTCCAGCATAGGCATCCTTTCCTATTCCTAGTGAATATGGGCCCTGCTGCCACCACCTGCATCAGCGCAAACCCTGTGGCAGCTACTCTTCCTATCCCCTCCAGCGTATGCCTCCATACCTGTTGATGGTGAATATGGGCCCTGCTGCCGCCACCTACATCAGCGCTAGCCCGTTGGCAGCTACTCTTCCTATCCCCTCCAGCATGTGCCTCCCCACCACCTAATTGTGAATATGAAAGAGGTGCTCTGCTTGCTATAATTGAATTGCTGTTGTTTATCCCCTGATTATTGCCTGAAGAAGTGGGCTGTGCCCGCGAAACGCGTTGCATTTTTGGGGTATTTTCAATAAATGTGTATATCTATATATTTACAGTCCTTGGTGTCTGCTTTAACGGAGGCGAGTCCACCACTTCCTCCCAGCAATTCTTTAAAAATTTTATGTACTTTTATCCTTCTGGCGCCTCTGTTCACCTACCAATATAATTGTGAATATGGGCCTTGCTGCCGCCACCTGCATCAGCGCAAACCCAATGATAGCTACTCTTCCTATCCCCTCCAGCATATTCCTCCCCACCACCTAATTGTGAATATTGGCCCTGCTGCCGCCACCTGCATCAGCGCAAACCCGGTGGCAGCTACTTTTTCTAACCCCTTTCAGCATATGCCTCCCAGTGCTGGTCGTAATGGAAAAATCTACGCTTACGGATCATTACACGTAATTTTACGCTATTACGCAATTACGGTTACGGCGTAGGAAATTATCTACGGTTCATCACTGTAATTACACGTTAACTTACGCAGTTACGCGTAAGGATACAGTAATGTAGGCGCTTACACTACGATGTTACGCGTAGTGCCGTAATACCCATTAATGCGTATTTTTTGACGCATATGGACGATGTGTACGCAATAGCCATCAATGTGACAGCTATTGCGTACACATCATTCGTATGCGTCAAAACGTACGCTTATATACTGAAGGGCGGGAGAAGATACTATTGGTTGCTTAGGATGTTGACTGATTGGCTACTCTTAGAAAAGGGGAGTTTTTACGTTAGTAATTATGCGTAAAATTACGCGTAAGTCTTCGTAAAATTACGCATACCTAGCAATTACGGTAGACAGCGTAATTACGATACCACTTAACTCCTTACGCATAAATAATTACGTGTAAGACCGTAAGTTACGCGTAGCGCTTACGCGTAAATTTACATTGAATTACGATGCGTAATTACACTCATGCGTAATTTCGGCCCAGCACTGATGCCTCCCTACCTCTTGATAGTGAATATGGGCCCTGCTGCCGCCACCTGCATTAGCACAAATTTGGCAGCAACTATTCCTCCTCTTACCGCTAGCATATGTTTCGCTATCTCTTCTTTGTGAATATGGGCCCTGCTGCTGCCGCCACCTGCATCAGCGCAAACCCAATGGCAGCTACTCTTCCTGTCTTCTTGAGCATATGCCTCCCCACCACCTAATTGTGAATATGGGCCCTGCTGCCGCCACCTGCTTTAGCGCAAACCCGGTGGCAGCTACTTTTCTAACCCCTTTCAGCATATGCCTCCCTACCTCTTGATAGTGAATATGGGCCCTGCTGCCGCCACCTGCAAACCCAGCGGCATTTTATTTGAATGCTGGGTGTGTATTTTATCCCACTAGCGGGGCTCGCACTCTCAAGCAGGTAGTCATAAGGATGCAATCTGTTTTTAAGTAGCGCTGTTCCTTTCTTCGCCATGTATAAATGTAAGTAACTTTTGTCAGCTGCTCCCATTTAATACCATTGCTTATTGATGTTTATGCAGAGCTTCGGTTTTGTTTCAAGGTGCGTTTGTGGTTTCTTGAGGGGGCTCAGCGCACCTCTGGTGGCCATTCGGAGGCGGCCTGGTGATGCGCTGATCCACCTTTGCGTAATTTTGAATTTTTACATGGCTGATCACCCAGGCTATGCATATGCATAATTTAGGATTAGTTAGTGTTAGGGCCCCTCCCATGGGGGATGACTTCGCAGTGGGAGGGATGAGTACTTAATAATAAGTTGCATGCACGCTATTACGGAAACCAACATCCTCCAATGGTAGACAGGTGCATTTTATTTGAATGCTGGGTGTGTATTTTATCCCACTAGTGGGGATCGCACCCTCAAGCAGGTAGTCACAAGGATGCAACCTGTTTTTAAGTAGCGCTGTTCCTTTCCTCGCCATGTACAAATGTAAGTAACTTTGGTCAGCTTCTCCCATTTAATAGCATTGCTTATTGATGTTTATGCAGAGCTTCTGTTCTGTTTGGTTTCAAGGTGCATTTGTAGTTTCTTGGGGGGCTCAGCGCACCTCTGATTGGTGGCCATTCGGAGGCGGCCTGGTGATGTGCTGATCCACCTTTGCGCAATTTTTACTTGGTAGCGTACCCAGGCTATGCATATGCATAATTTAGTATTAGTGTTAGGGCCCCTCCCATGGGGGATGACTTCTTCGCGGTGGGAGGGACGAGTATTTAATAAGTTGCATGCAAGCTATTACGGAAACCAACATCCTCCAATGGTAGACAGGTGCATTTTATTTGAATGCTGGGTGTGTATTTTATAACACTAGTGGGGCTCGCACTCTCAAGCAGGTAGTCATAAGGATGCAATCTGTTTTTAAGTAGCGCTGTTCCTTTCTTCACCATGTACAAATGTAAGTAACTTTGGTCAGCTGCTCCCATTTAATAGCATTGCTTATTGATGTTTATGCAGAGCTTCTGTTTGGTTTCAAGGTGCGTTTGTAGTTTCTTGGGGGGCTCAGCGCACCTCTGATTGTTGGCAATTCCGCCAGGCCCAGCCGAGTACAGCACACAGGCCAGCCAGCCGAAGACAAGACACAAGCCAGGTGAGGGGCTTATTTATGTGAAAAACTGCCTATTGAAGATATTTAAGTTACGCCACTGCTATGTTCATGTACATTTGGCCCCACCTATGACCACGCCTACTTTCAGTGGCATGACCACACCCATTTTTTGCCGCACAATCATTCCCTCTTGGTGCCCAGGGGTGCCCCGGATCTCCCAGGAACCTAGAAACTCCGCTGGTCAATAGATAGATTATGGAGAATCTCCCAGTACTGGATCTTTGATTCCAATATAGAAAATACAATCCAAGAATCTATTTAAACATGTTGGGTTCATAATCAAGACTCAGCTCTCCAAGCAATTACATGGGATGCAGCCAAAGCTGTACTGTGAGGAGAATACATGTCAGCAATAAGAACTGCTCAAACTAGTAGCAAACAAGTGGAGTGACCTAGAAAATGCATCCTCTGGAGCAGAAGCTCAGTATGTGACCGATAACTCTCCTGACTCATAGCACATGGTAACAGGCCACCAGAAACCTAAAATTCCACATAGCAGAGGCCACCAAAAAGTTCACATTATACCAAACGCAACGTATATTTGAAGGGGGGGGGGGATGATCTAGTGAACTTAACCCTCCTGGCGGTTTAAAAAAATCTGCCAGGGGGCAGCAAAGTAGTGTTTTTAAAAAAAAAAAAATGTTCATGTAGCGAGACAAAGTCTCGCTACATGATAGCCGCTGCTCAGCGGCATCCCCCCAGCCCCTTCGATCACCGGCGGTGATCAGAGATCAGGAGATCCCATTCAAAGAACGGGATCTCCTGGAGGGCTTCCCCCGTCGCCATGGCGAGGGGCGGGATGACGTCAAAGGGGACTCCGATCCACCCCACGGTGCTGCCTGGCACTGATTGGCCAGGCAGCGCAGGGGGTCTGGGGGGGGCGGCTGCGGCGCGACGGATATCGGCGGGTAGCGGCTAGCTGCGTGTAGCAAAAAAAAGTCCATAGTGGAACGCTCGCTGGAATGCGGAAAAGGTGAGTGATCCCCGCCCGTTGCCTCTTATCTATACGCTGGTACTTAACGATTTTCAGCTGGAGGGGAGCGCAGATCGGGGAACCCAGGCGAGGGAGGGAGGGAGGGAGGGGGGGGGTCAGACCCCCCCTCCCCACCGCTAGGCCCAATACCCCCTTTCTGCCCGCTACTCCTCCAGCTCAGCGGATGGTCCCCCACCCACGGACAGGCGGGTGCCGCCCCCCCCCCAGATGTGCCGCCTGAGGCAAATGTTTCACCCCGCCTCATGAGCGGGCCGGCCCTGATCAGTCTCGGGAATAGAGAAGGTTACTGGGTAAGAAACAGACCCACTGGAGCTTAATGAAGTGTTTGTATCTAAAGCACAATACCATGTTGTTGACCTCTCCAGATTTCTAGACATAGTAGAGATACCCAGCTTCTCAGAAGAACAGGTCAAGGATCTATAAGAACAAATAACAGAGGGGAGGTCTTGGGAGCAATTAAAGTGGACCTGAACTCTTTCACAGGACAGAAGGAAAACAGAGAAATGCACCCTGTATGGATTTATAGAGTTTATCCTGTTTAATTTCCCCTCATTTGTGTCTAATCACAAGTTGTAATTTGATCTCTCTCCTGTGTCCCATGCCTGCCACGGCAGAGATGGCAGATAAGCTCATTTGAAAGCACAGGATGTTAACAATATGTCTGCTTCCATGAATCAGGAAGTAGAAACTGCAGATTTATTTTAGGATTTGTATCAGCTGTAATAAAGAAATGTGTTTTGTTTAAAAGTTATTATGCTGTTGTGTATATTTTAGAGCAGAGAGGACGTTCTGAGTCCAGGTCCACTTTTTCACTGCATCTAGCTCAGTAGGCAATGTACTGACTATTTTAGGAAATTCATGGAATGTGGCTTCTAAGGACACCTTTTCCATTGGCTGAAACTGTAAGATTATTTTGTTGCATAAGTAGAGTAAGAGTTAGTAAATTCAGTTACTCATTTTGAAACAGAAATAAAGGAAGTATCATTCTTCCAGTGGCTGCAAAAAGCAAACAAAATCATAAATTAGCAACATCGGGTTTAACGTGACATTTTTCTTTATAGACTGGACAAATATAAATACATATGGGAATGCAAATGCTAATTAAGCTTCTGCATACCATAAGCTTGCTAATGCCTGGTATGTACTGATCCCGTGCTAGTCTTCATCCCTTTGCACAATTTGTACATTGCCTGGATTGATACAGGCTTAAGGTGCGTACACACATGCGACTATAGTCGTTTGTAACGATCGTTCCCCGATCTTTACCAACGACGATCGTTACAAAAAACGAACCACCGACTATTAAGGCAAACGACGAACGAGCCAAATCGCTACAAAAGAAAGTTCTGTCTCGGCGGATTTTAACCAACGACGATCGTTTGCAAAAGTAGTACATCGTTGGAAACGATCGTTCGTACTAGGCTTGACATGCGCATTTCACTATTTCTCCATGAAACTTCTCATTTTTATGCGCAGGCGCAATAGTTGCTTTCTGTGATGTAACGTTCGTTCTAACGATCAGATCGTTACACACATTTTAAAACTACCTTTACTTAGGTCGTTCTTTCATCAATTAAAAGTTCGTTCGTCGTTCTTAACGAACGATCGTTGTCGCATGTGTGTACGTAGCATTAGGCAAGCGCTCAACAACATCACTGCAGTAAAAAGGCTTTGACAAGTAATAATTAAGGTAGGTCTCTTAGCGCTCTTCACACTGGGAATCTCAAACCCCGATTGCAATCACTAGGTGATCAATCCTGATCGCCATTTCGCATTGCGGTGTTCGGCGATTTTTTTTTTTTTTTCCGAGCAATTGCATTTTGCAAATCTCATTCCAGCGAATGAGAATTGTGACACAATGGCCGGGAAAATGCTACATGTAGCATGTTTGTGATCATCGAAAATCGCAAATGTGCCACTATCACTGCAGTGAGAGCAATCCCATAGGATTACTCATGCAGCAGCGCTTTGCTGATCGCCGGGAATTTGCAGAGCGCAAATTGCTAGCGAAAAGCACTCTAGTGTAAAGGAGGCCTAAGCATTGGCTGCATACAGATAGTGTCTGAAAGATAGAATAAAGTCAGCTGCTAAACTACTGCCTTAGGTACAATTTAGATACAGTAAAATGCCCTTATAAGAAACTTATGCTGGGTACACAATGTAATTTCCCGTCCGATCGACAGGAATCGGCGATTATTTCTGTCATGTCCAATCTACTCCTGTTCAGTAACGGTATTTATTTTCCAAAGTTATCTTGAGAAAATTGATCCCATTATCGATTAGGAGCAATTTGGACATGCACACATGATGCAACTTCCTGTCAAATTACCTTTTAATCGGACGGGAAACTGCATCGTGTGTACTCAGCATTAAAGGTTTCTTAAAAAGTAGTTTACTTCACAGTACCAGAACAGCAAAAAAGGGGTTGAGTCAGCACTGTTAATGTAATGAAATAGCTCTTTATTAGAAAAGATTGAAATACTGTAATCCATCCCAGAATAAAATTTAGCCAGCTTGTTCAGCGACAGCTTGCTGTTTCGGGCAAGAAGCCTTTTGTCAAGCTTAGAAGCCGTGCAGATATGTTATTCTGCTGTGGACTGTTAATCTTTTCTATTAACCACTTCACAACTGAGGGGTTTTACCCCTTCAGCATCCGAGCAATGTTCTCCTTTCAGCACTCCTTACATTCATTCGCCTATAACTTTATCATTACTTATCACAATAAAATGAACTAGATCTTGTTTTTTTCACCACCAATTAGGCTTTCTTTAGGTGGGACACTATGCCAAGAATTTTTATTCTAAATGTGTTTTAATGGGAAAATAGGAAAACATTTGGAAAAAAAACATTCTTCAGTTTTTCGCCATTATAGTTTTTAAATAATGCATGCTACTATAATTAAAATCCATGTAACTTATATGCCCATGTGTCCCAGTTATTACACCGTTTAAATTATGTCCCTATCACAATGCTTGGTGCCAATATTTTATTTGCAAATAAAGGTGCATTTTTTTCAGTTTTGCGTCTATCCCTAATTACAAGCCCATAATTTATAAAGTAACAGTGTTATACCCTCTTGATATAAATATTTACAGATTTCAGTCCCTAAGGTAACTATTTAAGTTTTTTTTTATTGTAATTTTATTTATTTATTTTAATATTACAAAAAAAATATTGGTAACAATTGGGGAGTTTGGGAGTTAATGAGTTAAAATAAATAGTGAAAATAATGTATTTGTATGTGAAAAATGTTTTTGGGTGTAGTATTACTTTTTGGCCACAAGATGGCCACATTTTTTTTGCAGGCGTCCTACAAGCGTCGGAAGGACGCTTGCAGGAAGGGAGGCTGGGAAACGGAGTTTTTTCACAATGATGATTGCGCTGCTTCTCATAGAAGCATGCCAATCATTGCGGGGGCAGAGATCAACGAACAGGAATTGATTTTCCTGTTCATTGATATCCGGGCGAGCGGGCAGCGGCGTGCACGATCGCGGAAGTGCGCGCACGTGCGAGCAGGAGCGCAGGCAGCGGCGGGGGGTTCATATATCTACGCTTTGGGCGGGAAACTCAAGTCCAAAGGAGCGTAGATATACTGTACCCGGGCGGCGGTGGTTAAAGAGCTATTTTATTACTTTGGTGGTAACCTCTTTTTTTCCTTTTTATTTTTATTTATTTTTATTTTTTTTGCATTCACTAGCAGTCTGAGGTGCAGAAACTGCGTCCAGGGAACCTTGGCCCATATGCAATTAACATTTTCTCCTGAGTTTTCTCCTAGGAGATAATTTTTCATCTTCTACTTAAAATAACTTTTCAACACTCTGCAACTGAAAAAGTACCAAACAGTAAGTGATAAAGGACTATCAATTTTTTTTTTGAAAATATCACCTAGGAGAAAAATCAGGATAAAAGGTTAATTGCATATGGGCCCTTGTCTCCTTGTATATATGCTGTCCTATCACTTGTAATTTCTAAATCAGAATTGATCCCACATTGTATATTCATACTGAGGCCCATGGTCGGGACCTGGGGACTGGGTTTAATATAGTCAGAGGTTTATTATATCAGAGTTTACTATAATGAGATTCTACTTATAAATTGTGCCTTCACCAAGTCCTGTCAAAACAATTAAATGTTTATGGCAAAAAACATGTACTTAAACATGTTTGTAAACAGTCAAACTGGTAAGTCATTTTGTTAAAGGATATGAAAGGTAAAATAAAAAAAAGTTGTTATACTTACCTGGGGCTTCTTTTAGCCCCTAGATGTCTATCTGATCCTGGCCCCTTTCTAGGGACGTGTGAGGTGGGGCATTGCCTGTAGCACAGCAGCCAGAGGACGCATGCAGCAGTAGCGATACACTCACTCACCTGCTTGTATCCACACGTGCCATATTTGACTTCCTGGCACTGGGTCCTCCTGTCTAATGAAAAACAGCACCCCTTACATTACAGGTGGCCCTGTTACCATTAGACAGGACATAGAAATCAAATGCACCGCGTGTGGATGGAAGCAGGTAAGTGTATTAATCCCCCGCCTCCCCAGCTACCAAACAAGGGAGTTCTCTGGCTGCCTAAAGCAGTCTCTCTGACTCCCTACAGGAAGTGTTGTGGCAGGCGCAGCTGTGTGTAGTGCCTTTTGCGCTGTGGCAATAGAAGAATTATGCAATCACTATTTCTTTAGTCTTAAGCAGACTGTCTATTACTCTGTAATTCCTCTAGCGCCATGCTGTGGAAGCAGTAGGTTTAAAGAGTTCACCAAATACTTCAAATAACTTCTTTTAATAACTTCAACTTACTTCATATAACACTGCTGCTTGTGCAGCGGATAGTCCATGTACAAAACGTGGCGAATAGAAATCACAAAAGGCGGTTCAACAGTTCAATCTTGTTAGAGAACATAAGATGGTGGATGTATTTGACTCTCAGATCGGTATAGCACTTTGCTATGCAATTATGGCTTTAGTTAACTATTTGCACACTGATCATTTGGCTTGGTTTAGCAATCTGATACAGCTGTAACGATCGGTGTAACACAGAGAGGGTCTGAATACCAGTGATCTGCAGTATCACCGAGAATACAGAATATACCTGATTATTGATGATCTGCAGTATCACCGATAATCAGATATATCTACTAACCTCTGGACACCTGAGAGAGAAGTGAGTGATTGGGTGTAACAGTAACACAGTGGACTGTACCTATGTAGTAGGTACAGAGGCAGTAAGGAATACTGCACAGAAGTATGCTCCTTCCGTAAGCCTAGACTCTCCCGGGGGAGGAGCTAAGCAGAATGTGGGAAGGACAGAGCGTGAGTGACACCAATGAGCGGGTGTCACTAACAGATCTGGGAACTGCCTCTAACCGTAAGGCTAGTTCTCGAGGTCAGCCAAGCCAGGTCGTCAACACACAGACAGATAAAGTACAGAATCAGAAGGCAGATACGGAATCCAATAACAGGCAGGGTCAGGCAACGGAGAATCAGAATAACGAGGTACAGAATCAGGAGGCAGGTACAGAGTCCAGGAACGAGCAGAGATTGGCAACAGGATATCAGAAATAGCAAGGTACAAGATCAGAGTTCAGAGGAATAGTCAGGCAGGCAGAAGGTCATAACAAATAATACAATTCAATATTCCTAATGCTAAGGTGTGAACTCCTTGATGTCAACACCTTTGGAAACTGTGTTAGAACACAGAAACAGACAAGGCCTGAGTGCTACCACGTAGTGATCGCAATGACAGACAACCAGAGAATGACCAGCACCCAGTATATATACTATAGCGCTCTCCAGCGCCACCTTAAGTGCTGGACCAATGAAAAGTGGTGGAGATGTCAGCTGACCTTCTTCTGGCTGTCATATAAACTCTGCCTCTCAGCGCGCGCGTCATTCTGAACCTGTGTGGACTATCAGTCCCAGCCACACCAGTCACATTTTGCAATGTCTCTGCTGGCCTGCACGCGGGGTGAGACGCACCGATATCTGCACATGCGGTGGCCTCCCCGCACCTGGTCAGACCGTCAGTAGCAGGCCTGTGCGCGCAAATGCCAGCCGCGGAAACAGCCGCCTCATCCTGCGTCCATGCGGCAGCTTTTTCACGTTTCTTTACAACAGCACTTTACTTGTAATCTGTACTCTGAATCTGTACTTTTCACCTGGACAAACAGCAGCCTGTCTAATGCTGAATACAAACGTTAAGATTTCCCGTTCGATTCTCGGGATCTAACGGATCGAAGCGATTATTTCCAACATGCTCGATTCGGATTTTGATCGTTTCTGCCGTCGATTTGTCATACTTAACATGCAAATCGACGGCAGAAACGATCGAAATCCGAATCGAGCATGTTGGAAATAATCAATTAGATCCGTTCGATCCCGGGAATCGAACGGGAAATCTCAACGTGTGTATCCAGCATAAGGCTGATGTGAGCATGGGAATGCTGAAACGGAATGGGAAGGGTTAAATGAGCTGTGGTACTGGCATTCTTTCTTTGTGTTACAGGTGCTGAGTGGAGATCAGCTTACCTCACCAGGGATGCTGTCATTGAGCAGAAGGAGAGCTGTGAGCCAATCAGCTGCAGCTTGAAAAGGATTGGGTGTAGCTTTTCCCTCCAGCGAGAAGAAGCCAATCAGGATGAGTGACAGCTGTCCATAAAAACTGTTCCTGTCACAGTGCTGTCACACTTGAGGACGGAGCTGAGCAGCTGCCCGCCCTCCCTTTTGTTTATTTTGGTTTGTCGCGGGCTTCAGTGAAAGGGGGGGGGGGGGGGGGTTCTGGACTTTTTGAAGGACAATGGTTGTAGGGATTGAGTCGGGTCCCCAGACCATCAATCCCCTTTTGTCTCGGTTCTGTGTTTTCTTGGTTGTTAAAATGGTTGTAATAAACAAAAAAAATAAAGTTATATGGTGTTGGTTTGAATAAGTTATAAGTTGAAAATAATAAAAAAGGTAAACAATGGTTATCCCTCCCCCTCAATCAATAAAGCGTCCGCGGCCTGTTAACCGCCTATTGGTGTCTGAGTTATTTCTTTAGGTTTAGATGTTAAGTGTGGTCTGGTAAAATAATGAAATGTTGAATGCAGTCCCATGAATCTATTTGGTAATAAAATCTGGTATTCAAATCTGTTTGGATCTACTTGGACTTTGTATTGGTGATAAAATCTGTTATTAGACTTGTATTTGACTTATTTGATTTGGATTTGACTTATTTGAATTGGTGGAGCTGTAAGTAAACACAACAGGGTTCACTAGATAGTCCTACTCTCACACTATTAAACAATATGGGAACATAAATAAGTGTATTAAATACATATTTGGCCAATTGGCCTACACTGCTTCCATAAAACTTCTCTGACTGGAACTCTGTCTCTTCTCTCTGTCTGATGATCAATAACTCTAGAAAGATCTAACTAGGGGGTTTCTCACACAGGCTCAGTGTGTAACTAGCTGGGATTGGTTGAGGCTCTGGTGCAGTGTGAGGCTGGTTGTGATTGGCTACCGTTTGTGATGACTCTTAAAGGTATATTTTCCTTTTCCTGCTTCTGATAACACAATGCATATTATTATGTTATATAACATTCAGAAACATACATATCAGCAATAACTCTGCTTTTTGTTTAATTATATGAACATGTGAACTGTACTGAGGTTATTGGCAGGTTTTGGTACATATTTATATAAATGATAATAGCAAATTAAGACAGGTCTTAGCTGGCCAGCTACAAGTGGCTCTCTGGCTACCAACAGGGGGGGGGGTACTCTCTGGCTCCCTACAGGATGGTGGGTGGTTGGCTCTCTAGATACCAACAGGGTGGTCTATCTGGCTACCAACATGTGGTCTCTTTGGCTCCCTACACGGGGGTGGCTATCTGGCTCTCTATAGGGTGGGCTCTCTGAATACCTAAAGGGGATTTCCCTGGCCACCAAAAGGGGGATCTTACTTGCTCTCTGAGGGGTCTTCTAGCTACCTAAAGGGGGTCTCACTGCCTTCCTACAGGTGGGTGCAATTTATAGACCCTTGTCCTGGGAGCTTTATAGCCTAGAAACTGCCCTGATCTGATCCAGTACTGAAGTTCTGCTTTCCTCCAGGCTGCCACACCACATGCTTCTCGTAATCACGCTCCCGTCACTGGGAGCATTCTGCACTTGCATGGTTCAACTGCACAAGTTCAGAATGTTCCCGGTGATGGGACCGCAATAAAGAGAGATGCATGGCGTGCACCCAGCTGTGGGGCAGAGATCATACGGTGGCGACAGCAGCAGCCTGGAGGACAGCAGAACTTCAGCGTTGGATCAGATAGCTTTCTAGGAGCTGGATAAAGCCCCAGATAAGCAAAGCTTAACTTTTTTTAATTTTTTACCTCAGATATCCTTTAACCACGCGTACTCCCGTGCTGCCCCCCGTTAGCCCGGAGATTAATATTAATGAATGGAAACATAGTTCCCATTCATTGATCTAAGTCCTCGATAGAAAGAGTGGGCAAATAAAATACATAGGTTTTAATTAGGGTAGCATGTATTATTTTAAAGCTATAATGGATGAAAGCTGAGAAATTATTTTTTTCCATTTTTTTCTTAACCACTTGAGGACCCACCCTTTACCCCCCCTTAAAGAGAGTCTGAAGCGAGAATAAATCTCGCTTCAGACCTCATAAATAGCAGGGGCATGTGTGCCCCTGCTAAAACGCCGCTATAGCGCGGCTTAACGGGGGTCCCTTCACCCCCAAATCCCCCTCGATACACCGGGGGAGCGCTTCCTGGTTGGGGCAGGGCTAACCGCTGCAGCCCTGCCCCACGCGCGTCTGTCAGCGCGTATCTCCGCCTCTTCCCCGCCCCTCTCAGTCTTCCTTCACTGAGAGGGGCGGGGGAGAGGCGGCGATGCGCCGCTGACAGACGCGACTGGAGGCAGGGCTGCAGCCGTTAGCCCTGCCTCCAGGAAGAGACAGCCAGCGACTTTTTCTACGACACACTTTTGCGGGGGGTGGGTTGGGGGTGAAGGGACCCCCGTTTAGCCGCGGGATAGCGGCGTTTTAGCAGGGGCACACGTGCCTCTGCTATTTATGAGCTCTGAAGCGAGATTTATTCTCGCTTCAGAGTCTCTTTAAGGACCAGCGCTGTTTTAGGTGATCTGTGCTGGGTGGGCTCTGCAGCCCCCAGCACAGATCAAAGGGCACTCAGAGCGATCAGATCGCCCCCCTTTTTTCCCCACTAGAGGGATGATGTGCTGGGGGGGTCTGATCGCTCCTCCTGGCTGGCATTTTGCGGAGGGGGGCACCTCAAAGCCCCCCTCCGCGGCGAAATCCTCCCCCTCCCTCTCCTACCTGCCACCCCCGGGAGATCTGGGCTGCACAGGACGCTATCCATCCTGTGCAGCCAGTGACAGGACGTCCCCTGTCACATGGCGGCGATCCCCGGCCGCTGATTGGCCGGGGATCGCTGATCTGCCTTACGGCGCTGCTGCGCAGCAGCGCCGTACAAATGTAAACAAAGCGGATTATTTCCGCTTGTGTTTACATTTAGCCTGCGAGCCGCCATCGGCGGCCCGCAGGCTATTCACGGAGCCCCCCGCCGTGAATTGACAGGAAGCAGCCGCTCGCACGAGCGGCTGCTTCCTGATTAATCAGCCTGCAGCTGGCGACGCAATACTGCGTCGCTGGTCCTGCAGCTGCCACTTTGCCGACGCACGGTATAAGCGTGCGGTCGGCAAGTGGTTAATATTCCTGTTAAAATGCATTTAGAAAAAAGAATTCTTAGCAAAATGTACCACTCAAAGGAAGCCTAATTGGTGGCGGAAAAAACAAGATGTAGATCATTTCTTTGTGATAATTAGTAATAAAGTTATTGGTGAATGAATGGGAGGTGAAAATTGCTCTGATGCATAAGGTGAAAAATACCCGCGGGCTGAAATGGTTAAAGTGGATCTGAGATAAACTTTTACTAATTGCATAATTGTGTTCCTTTCATATAGTTTATAGGGCATTCCTCAAGCCAAATTCATTTTTTTTTTGTTTTAACACTCCAATTCCCTATAAACTAAACAAGCCTCGTCCACAGCTTCTCCAGAGTGCCTTGGCACTTTCAGCCTAGTAGCAAGAGCTTATGGGAGCTCAGTCTGGGAAGGAGTAGAGGGAGGTTACTAGCCAGAGATTTCAGAGGCAGGAGGAGAGGGGAGTGACGTTTTCACAGGCTGAGGGCTGGAGATGCAGCAGCTTGCCTGTGTGTAAGGGCTGGTTCAGACGGACGCTTGCGGAGCGTTTACCGCAAGCGTTCGGAATGTAGCGGTAAACGCTCCCATTCAAGTGAATGGGAGCGTTTACACCGAGCTTTTCCGCGCTTTTACCCGAAAGCGGCATTCGGGTCCCGATTTTCGTTAGCGTTCGAGCTTCCCCTGGAAGCGACATGTTGCTTCCAGGGAGCGGCCAACCACGACGGCTAATGTTCCCCTAGGGAAAATAAAAAACGCGACCGCATCGGAATGCGACCAAAGGCTACTGAAAGCCTGAACGCGCAGCCGCCGCAACGCCCCCAGACGCGACGCCACGCAGACGTCCGTCTGAACCAGCCCTAATAGAACACGTTTGCTCTCATTGTATCACAGGAATAAATAATCAAACTGTTGAAGAGGTTTGCAGCTAGATTTGCTGTATAAACTATCTAAACTTGAGTTAAGATATATAGACAAGTTACTTGTCATAGTTAGTTTTTGATCTCGGATCCACTTTAAGGGCTTGTTCACACTAGAGGCGTTTTTTGCAATTATTAAGCGCAGGCGATTTGTACAAATCTCCCTACAAGCGCATACACTATGCTTACCAATGAGATGGTTCTAACTGGGGCGTTCCATTTGCTTGCCGCTGACGAAACTAGGCCATAGCCCTTAGGCTGCATGGTGTTCCAAATGATACTGTATCTCACTGTGAAATACCTGTCATGTCCAAGTCTTGTGAGCGGCTTTACAAAAACCTAAGGATCCATTCCTCTCTACCACCTGAGTACCACCTGAGTACCTGAGAAAATATTTCTGAAAAGTTTTATCACCATTGTTCCAATTGACCATATTTATGTTTTACTGGATTGAGTCTTCTAAAAATATTTGATAGTTTCCTAGTAATACTATAGAGCTCCTTTATATCTCCTTTTAGCTCCGGCTCCTCTGTTTCTTGTGCTTGTTTGTCTATACAAAATATTAGGTCTCTTATTCCTTTCTTGATTTGTCTGTTCACTTTTATATCCCATTTATTTTTTTTGTGTTCTGTTGTTTGGCCTTGATTGACTTTATTCTTAAATTGTTTCCTAGTTTGTAACTTTTTCTATGCGTCTTGGGCCATCTATTTTTTCTTCAAGGGTTCTCTATACCCCAACCCCTTTTTGCCAGTTTCTAAATTGCAATTTTTTACATCATTCCAAGCTATTTCAACAGCCGTTTTTTTAATGGCAATTGAGCAAGTGCCTGGAAATGGTTTCTCAACTTTTAGGGCCCGTTTCCACTATCGCGAATTCGCATGCGTTTGCCGCAAGCAAATTCGCATAGCCAATACAAGTGCATGGGACTGTTTCCACTTGTCAGGAAAGTACAGAGTTTTCGGCCGCATGAAAAACCTGCATGGCAGAGCCATTAGAATTCGCATATCGCATACCGCTATGCGATTTGCATACAATGTATTTAAATAGGGAATTCGCATGCGGGTTTGGTATGCGAATTTTCATGCAAATTCGCATGGAATCAATGGAAAAGCACACAGGCACTGCCATGGTTACATTCGCATACAGCGTCATCCATGCGAATGGGTTGCATGCAAATTTTTACCGCGGTGATTCCCATCGCACAAGTGGAAATGGGCACTAACTCTTGCTTTTTATATATGTATTTTAGTTTCTGTAGGCAAAGTTTCCTCCCTTTTGATGTAAGCTTCTTCTGTGTTGGCAATATTTTGATTTGTCCCTTTGGTATCACAAGGTGATGGTCACTACCAATATCTGTGCCTCTTCTATTCCTTACATTTCTCAAGGATCTTCTAAATTTCTTGCTTATTGCAAAGTGATCAGTTTGGTTTTCTGTGAATGATATGATCTGTGGATACCCATGTAACTTTATGACATCTTTTATGCATGAACAAATATCCTCCAATGTAGCAACAATACTGCACTGACAACCAAAATATAGGGTAAAAAAAAATACAAATCGGCGGTGCGCTCCAAGTAAACCACAATAAACTATTCTAAACAAATTAGAAAGTGCACTAAAAGTTCATGAGTCCACTTTATCAAACACAGCATTGTCAATAGATGCTCTTCCAGTACCACCTCAACAAAGACAAGATACATGGCAGGAACGATTATTGTCATTTGTGTGAAAGATCACCTCACTGCTGTACAACCTAGGTAGAGCTAAGAGACTTGGCTTTATTTTAAGTTGATTATTTTACCAACTAGTGTGCGAAGGCATTCATGTATTGTAAGGGTTTAATCCCAGTGATAATGCCTGGCTGGGAAGCAGTCATTCATAGGGCGCCTATGTGTATATTCATGAAGGATGATGGACACGTGGAGCAGCCTGTTTACATATCAAACAGGGACAGTCACAAAGACAGAACATTACGCAGTACTTAAAGGAATACTATCGATGTATGCATTTATTTTTAAATGCTGTATGTTGTAGCACACGTTAGGACAAGTACTAGGAGCAATTTGATTCATCACACAGCTGTTCCTCTCAGCTGTAAAATCCTCAGTCAGTTTTAGATAAAAAATGTATCTAATAGGCTCCCAGAGGGCTAGACCATGTCTCTGCACAGGGGAGTTGCTATCAACTCCTCAGTTTATGGTTTTATTATCACCTTGCTGAAAGAATCTTATTTAAATGGTGGTAAGGGGTTAAGGTAGCCATGCACTGGTCGATTTGCCATCAGATTCGACCAACAGATAGATCCCTCTCTGATCGAATCTGATCAGAGAGGGATCGTATGGCTGCCTTTACTGCAAACAGATTGTGAATCGATTTCAGCCTGAAACCGATCACAATCTGCTGAGCTGCCGCCCCCCGGGCCCCCGCATACATTACCTAAAGTCTGGTCCCGGGCATTTTCTCCGCATCGGCTCCCGGCGGGCATCTTCTCCGCATCAGCTTCGGCATCCGGCATAACTTTCTATCACTCCAGTGACAGCGGAAGTTCAAATAGAGCGCCCTCTATTTGTACTTCCACTGTCACTGCAGTGACACAGGAAGTTATGCTGGATGCCGGGATGCGGGAGCTGATGCAGAGAAGATGCCAGCCGGGAGGTGATGCGGAGAAGATGCTGGGAGCCAGCTTTAGGTAATGTATACCTGCGTCGGTCGTACGCCGCTAGCGATGCGCTCCTTACCCGCGGCGATCGACGGTAATTTTCCACACGGCGCGATCGACGGGACCGATCTATTTCGGGCCGAAATAGATCGAAAATTAGCGTGTTGCGTGAACGATTTGACAGCAGATTTGATCCCAGTGATCGAATCTGCTGTCGATCGGCAGGAAATCGGCCTAGTGTATGGCCAGCTTTAAAGATTCTAGCAATGTGTGTTTATTATCTTTGCTTCTCTTGACTGATAAAGATACTAATAATGCTAATTGTAAACAGTAGTCTGCCCCTCTCAGCAGCTTGTAAAGTGGATGCAGCCTGGAGTGAATCATCACAAGCAGGCAGCCAGGCAACCAGTCTGAGTGTAAACAGACTAGTGTTATAGCTAGTTATATTCCAGCAATATTACAGCTCATTTAGTTACCTGTTACCACCTCAGATCAGCCTGTTTCTCCTCATGTCTGCTGCATGATGTGAGTGACACAGTGAAATATATTTGTGAGCTGTGTGAGAAATGAATTTTTAAGCAGGGATAGAGGGAGAGAGACCTGGGTGAATGAATAAAGTGCCCTTAGCACTAGTGGTAATGTCTACACTAATATAGAGTATTAAAAAGAAAAGTTGTTTCTTTAAGTATGCCCTGTCATGTGAGCCGTGATGTGGCGAGCAGACCACGTGGGATTGGAGGGACATGTGGACTGTGACTTGGGTGGCTGATCACATGGAACCAGAAGTCCTAAGGTCCAATAAGGGGCAGCCATTAATGTAGTGGGCGGCAATTAGAGGGAGTTCAAAGGTATCATGAATCGTGTTCTGCACATGCTCCTGAGGAGTAACTTTATGAGACTAAAGTTGGGCGGGTGTTGAGGATGCGGTGAACTGATGCCTGGGCTATTTTCTGGTGAGTGGTAGGGGGGATAATTGGCACAAACCTAATCCTTCCAGGTGGCCCACACCCAAGGAAGAGTACTTTAAAACACAGTGTTATGTTAGTGCACATTTTTTTTTCCTTTAACTAAATATACAGTTTTACGCTATGTTGGTCTGAATGTCTTTTATCCAAAGTCTATTGGCTCATGAGATATTAGCACAAGCAGGAACAGAGGCATAGATTCCAAGACAAGGCAGGGGGTGGCCTAGATGACCCCAATGCAGTGTTGACACATCAAACATAGGATAAACAGAGAGTGGGGAACAATTCCAGCCCTCGCTGGCTGTATGTATAGCGGACTGGACTTTAAGCTCCTAGAAGCCTTAATACTGGTAGTACTCTGAATTGATCTGTGTCTCTGACAGCATGCACAAGCCCGAAGTAGTACACTGTATCTGGGAAGAAGATGGGAGGCTGGCACTGCAATCATAACTGTTTATTTAAATAAACGTACTCACAGCATTAGAAGGAGCAACTATGTATGGCTAGGAGGGCGCCAGACCCAAGGAATCCAGGATGATAGTTTTGGTCCAATTGTTCACCAAAGGAGTCTTACCACGGGGTGTGTTGCTGTAGCAGGTTAAATGACCCACATGGCGGAAGCGCTTCCACCTTTGCGTCCTGGTATCGTGGCAACCCAGGATGCCTGCACAAATTGCATTCAGATTGGTTATTGCTGCAAATGTCACAGTTACATGAACCGCACATGTATAAAGCATAACAGAGTAACCAAGCAGCTCGGGGTGACCCAAACCACTAGGAATGTATAGGGGAATAAAACAGGCCGAAAAGCCCTCCTGCTAATAAGCATTGCTTAGTAAAATTTGCCTTCTTAAAACAGAATGAAATTTGTAATAACTCAGCTATAAGTAAACATTTGTGGTTACCCACAATGCACCACTACTGAATATGCAAATGATCTCTTTTCACCCCTGTAAGCCAGGCAAGCATCCAGAACCACTGGTGTATAGCAAGCCTATAGCTTTAAATATTACACAGCCACACCAACCCCACATGTAGACAGCCTGTTTTGGGCTTTTGGCCCTCATCAGTACTTGGCAGGGATTGATATGGCTGTATGAGATAGGGCTTGGACCAGTACAACAGAGTAACCAAGCAGCTCGGGGTGACCCAAACTACTAGGAATGTATAGGGGGATAAAAGAGACCGAAAAGCCCTCCTACTAATAAGAAATGCTTGGAACTAGGGGCAAAAAGAGATCATTTGCATATTCAGTAGTGGTGCATTGTGGGTAACCACAAATATTCACTTATAGCTGAATTATTGCAAATGTCCTTCTGTTTTAAGAAGGCAGATTTCACCAAGCATGTATAAAGCATCTCATACACATTTACATAAACTCTAGAATGCAGAGACAACTAATTGGTGTTAGTGCGAGCTGGATAAATTGCATATGACTGGAAAACATTTAATTTTAAAGGGAGCTACTTATCAGAGGTCCCATAAACAAACATGATGGAAGGCTGAAAAGAAGAGAGGAGGATCCAATAGAGATGAAGAGAAAACCAAAATGCCGTAGCTCAGATGTAAGCCCAAAACAAAATTGCCAACAAGAGTGCAGGATCCCCAAAGGTAAAAACAGGGTGATGCGAGGGGAGGGGCCAGATCACCATGGCATACAGGGGTGCCTCTAGCCATTTTGTCACTCCAGGCGAGAAAACTTGCGGTGCCCCCCCCCCTCCGTGCTTGGGGCTTCCTCCAGCCCCTTAAGAATGGATGCGTCTCTCGCTGTCCTCCTGTTGCCCTCTGTTCAACGGGGAACAGCCCCCATAACTGGCTCAGTCGGCACCAGTCTGAGTCAGCGGGGTCTTCTGCACATGCGCTGACGTTACTGAGCTGAATACTGGAGCTGATTGCCGCTAAACAGAGGACGGCGAGGGACGCATCCATGCTTATGTGGCTGGAGGAAGCCCCGGGTAAGTAAAAAAACGTTGTAATTTGTGATCTCTGGTACACTTTAAAGCAGACCTGAACTCAGAACATCCTCTCTACTCTTAAAGATACGCGAAAGCATAAGAACCTTTACATTGAACCTGAGACGAGAAGAGTCTCAGGTTCTATACTTACCTAGGGCTTCCATTAGGGCTGCTTGTCCCTCGCAGTGACTCCTGTCACCTGCAGTTGTCCCAGAAAACATGGTGAAGTCGCACTACATCGCACATGTGCGGCCCTGCCAGGCGCGCTCCCGTCCCTGTACTTGTACTGCACAAGCGTCGATAGCTCGCGTGACGGAGCGCAACTCGGCCAGACAATTGCAGATGACCGGAGTCACTTAGGGAGATGGGCAGCCCTAACAGTGCTTAAGGAAGCCACAGGTAAATATTGTACCAAAGATGCTCCTCGTCTCTGGTACACTTTAACCACTTAAGTACCAGCGGTCTCTGCCCCCTAAGGACCAGAGGGCGCCGGTACCAGCAACAGCGGAAACCTGACGAATACCGATGAATTGCCGCACTTACCGCCGCAATCGCTATACACGCCGGGAACCTGGGCCACCCACTCTGCTGTCTCTATGACGGCAGAGTTCCTGTGAGCCAGTCAGGAGCCGCTTTCATTGGCTCCTGACCCTGTCTTTCAATGTAAGCCAATGGGAGCTGCTTACATTGAAAGACAGGGCCAGGAGCCAATGAAATCAGCTCCTGACCCGCTCACAGGAACTCTACCGTAATAGAGAAAGGCAGAGCCAGTGAGATGCAGCGAGAGACATCGGGTTTGAGCTGCACGATCGTCGGGGAACGACGGAAACTGCGGATGTGTGCAGCGGCGGCTAATTGAAATCTATGCCCTGCCAGCCAGGAGCCACCAAAACAGGGTGTAGATTTCAATTAGCTTGGTCTGAAAATAATTAAACAAAACCAAATTCTTTGTTACAGCTGATACAAGTCTAAAAATAAATCTGCACTGTTTCTACTTCCTGATTCATGGAAGCAGACATATTGTTAACCTCCTGTGTGTTCAAAAAAGCTTATCTGCGACTGCCATGGCAGTCAGGTGCAATTAGAAACAAATGAGGGGGATATATATATATATATATATATATATATATATATATATATATATATATATATATATATATATAGTACAGTATATTATACATAGTACAGGGTGCGTTTCTCTATGGTTTTTCTTCTGACCTATGCAAGAGTTCAGGTCCACATTTTTTGAATACATGTATTTTTTGTTTTTGCCTAGGATGCGGAGGGCTTACCTTAGGCTGCCTGCACTCAGACGGCAGCCACTTGTTTGGGAAGGCGGGGGGAGAGGGGAATGCATGCTGCACGCACACACCCGAAGCCGCAGGTCCAAGAAGGGGCAAGGGGGCACAGTCAGTGTCTTGGTCGGTCTCCCCTCAGGCATCCGGCGAGTCACGCTGCCTTCCTTCAGGCGGGGGGCTGAGTTACAAGTCCCCAAACGAGAGGAAGCCAAGCAAAATAAAGAAAGCGCGCCTGCAAAGGTCTCTGTCCTCACAGCAAGCTTCACACACGCTCAGGACTCCATAGAGTGCTAGCTCCTCAGGGCAGCCGTACACAGGCAGGCGAAAAGGAAAGGTTACAATAAATAGAGACTTGAACAAAAAACTTTATAGCCTGCAAGTTTAAACTGGTTTACATCCAGCTAAACTTTAAGGCACAGAGTGTGGATGTCAGACATAGCTCTGTAAACAGTGGGGTTTAACTTCATATACGGCGCCGCACGCACGCAGAAAGCAACTGTGCGGCTGCTGCTATGGAGAGGGGCGGGCCAGGCGATGAGGAGGAGGTGGAGTGGGTGGAAGTTAGTGACAGGAAATGCAGTGAAGAACACTGCTTTCCATGTCTGTTGGCTGGGTGGCAGAGGGGGCGGGCGTAGAGGCGGTGGCACGTGGTGTACACAAACCACGATCGCTATGACAGGAAGAAGAAGAAGAGGCAGCGCAGCTGATTGTAACAGCGGTGGTCAGCTGCAGTCTCCCCCCGCGGCAGCGCTCCCACCTTTCATGCCGCTCCAAGCCGCTGCTTGTACCGCCAGGCGGTTAAGGCGCACCTGATGGCATACCTCACAGAGATACTAGTGACACAGTTGCAATAGACCTTTTATCTAAAAGGAAAGCGAGAAGTAGAAAAGATTAGAGCGCTAAGCACTCATGCAGGGGCAGGAGGAATTTTTGTTCATAAAAGAAAAACACAAGTCTTAAGGAATAATTTTACCAAGAAACAAGGCAAGTCATTTTTTATTGTTAAGGTCAAGAGGCCAAGAACATTTAGGTACAGGATCAAATGGCGAGGAGAACGCCAGCGCATACCACTAAGGCTGCATCTGAAATAACCACCAGCTCAGTGTGAAGCACCTAAATAGATTTTCTGCACACTTTGCATTCAATTCAGATGCAAATCATATGCAAATCTGCTACTACTTATTATGCAAACAAGAAACTCAGGAGGAGGGGCTGGGAGCAGCTAACCTGACAGTTACATAGTTACAAAGTTAAAAAAAGGTGGGGGGAAAGGCTGCGCGTCCCTAAACACATGTTGCAATTGAATGGTTAATCGCACAGGCATACACCGCCTCTGTCAGACTGAAAAATGCATGCCCTGCATCCTAGACAAATGCTAACATTTATTAAACTAGGAGGAACTTTAGCTTCCAATATGGTTTGCATGCAAAGTATCAGGATCAAACAGGCCTCTTGTAACAAGAGATGCTCCCCGTCTTTGCCTCGATAAAGGGGTGGGAGGGAGACAACAGTTTCTAAAGCAAAGAACTTTGCACAAGATGGGTTATTGCCATGACTCATAGCAATGTGGTCTATATATCTAGGGGCCCCTTCTTCGATTTTAGTGTGCAAAAGTGTTCCCACACGCTTGTTTGAATGTCTCCTATTGTTTAAGTGATATACTGGCTTTAGGGGCACAGTAAACCACAAATTTACTCCTACAAGAGAAGACATCCTTAATCTCTATTATCATGCTGCATGTCCTATATATTTGCTGCATGTCAGCATATCACCAATTCTGGAGGCTTTTCTAAAGGTCACCACAACTCCAGGTTCTAAAGAGACATTAGCCAACTGTTTTTCTTTTCGGTTTCCTATATTCGCTGCTCGTTAGCATATCGCCAATTCTGGAGGCACTTTTAAAAGACTCAAGTGGAGACAAATTGGTGGTTTCTATCATGAGGGGGTCACCCTGTAAAATGTGCTAGTTCCTTTAGGTTGTATTCCTGATAGACATTGGAGTATACTGTAATTACATACAAACACCTGTCTTCTGTTGCTTGGGTAGTCTGTCTTTTTTCCTCCCCTATCAGGTCATTCCTGGGTCTGAGGGAAGCCTTCCTCATGGCCTCCTCCAGTAAGAAGGGGTCATACCCCCTTTACTGTAGGTGCTCCTCCAACTCACTGGCTTGTTGCAAATACATTGAATCTTCGCTTTTGTTTCCACGTAATTGTAGGAATTGCCCATAAGGTATTGCATTAGTGACCCGGGGAAATCGAGCAATATTAATGATCTCCAGTTCTAACACCTCATTTACGCATGTGTCCTCTGTCTCTTCACCCTCCATCTTGCTCTGCAGGGGCAGTTGTCCCTCCACGTCGCTGGTTTTGATGTTGTTGCTTTTTCTGTTGTGATTCCACCCTCCACTGCAGAGCATCCAGTTAAAGGAACCAGCGCCCATATTGAGGTATTCTGTTCGTCTTCACTCGGGATAGGAACCAGGAGATAGCCCTGCCTGCCTGGGGACAGGAAGCACAAGATACAATTTAAATAGCCACATCCTCCTACCTACCCTCAGTGCATTCCTGTCCCCTGGACAGGCAGGATGCAATTATCCGGATGGCTGGGAGTCCGAGGGTAAGGCCAGCCTTTTCCCTGCCGGCCTGCAGGAGCCTTCAGGAGACTCCGCATAGTGATCTGTTTGGTGTGGAGGTCCGGGCGGGAGAAGGGCTGGTGAGGCGAGCCTTCCATGTGACAGATGCACCTTTGCAGGCCCTGCATACTTCTTGCGTCCGGCTACCCAATGGTAGCGCAGAGCGAGGTGCAGCGTTTCCGCTTGAGGCTCCGGTGGAAGCTATCAATTGGTGGCCCGGAACTTCCGCCAGTGGGGAGGCGGACCCCACGCCTCGTGGTGACACTGCACACGTCTATTTAGGTGCATGGGTGCATAGACGCAGCGGCATAGTGTGCTGGATCAGCGTTCCCTCTGCCATTTGCAATGGAGGATACCTTTTAGGGCAGGGCCACTATGGCGCAAACTGACACTGACCAGGTAAGGTCTTGTTTCTGTCAGAACTTATGGGGGCAGAGTTTTTTTGTGATGTACTCTAACTTTGGGCATTGTTTCTGTTTGTGTTTTTCGGAACCCCACACCATGTAGATCCATGTGGTATTTGCCAGAAAAGACTCGCCCCCACTTTTCCCAAACCTCTGTGCAATGCTTGTATTCTACAAGTGGTAAAACATGAAAGTGGTGGCATGTTTAATGATATGTTATAGAAGTTTCAGGAGCGTTTAGCAGAAAGGTTTTTAACGGCAAAGGAAGCTCCTACTTTACCGGCCGCTTCTGAGGTAGTCCCTCCTATGTTGGATACGGACCTACCTGGAGTATTTGGGGCACAGAGAGTTGCGGATTCCTCCTCGGAGGATATAGAGCATGTCGGGGAATCTTCCGTCCAGGAAGAGGAGACTCCCAGAAGCTCTAATGGAGGAAAGTTTAAACTGCTACCTGATCAGTCTATTGAATTGTTAGAGTACATTTGCACAGCTTTAAATATTCCTATTGAAAAGCCTAAACCTGCTTCTATTGAGGATGATATGTATTCAGAACAGCTTGTTTAGAAACAAGTGGCGTTTCCTGTGCATAAAACAATGATTGATTTAATTGTGGGTGAATGGAAACATCCTGATAATAGGCTGTTTATTACAAAGTCATTTAAAGAGACACTGAAGCGAAAAAAAATATGATATAGTGAATTGGTTGTGTACTATGAATAATTACTAGAAGATTAGCAGCAAAGAAAATATTCTCATTTTTATTTTCAGGTATAGAGTGTTTTTTCTAACATTGCATCATTCTATAATATGTGCAGATTACACAACACTCAGCATTCAAAATGATTCTTTCAGAGCAGTCTGTGAACTAATGACCTCTCCTCTGGCAGAGAAAAAGTAAATAGTTCAGGAACAGTTGAGATAATAAAAGTCAGAAAACAGCCCTCTCCACGACTTTCAAAGTCGTAGAGCTTAATGGCTTTTTTGCATAGAGATAACAACTGGAGTTTCTTAGCTCTTCCTGTACTGGAAACAATTAGACTGATGTATCTGATCTTAATGTTTTATTTCTTAGCTGTACTACACTTACAAATCATAATATCATCATTTTTTTTTTTCGCTTCAGTGTCTCTTTAAGACTTTTAATGAGGAAGAGGCATTTAGGTGGTCAAAATGTCCTACAGTTAATTCTGAAATTTCAAAGTTATCCAAAGATTCAGCCATTCCTTTTGAGGATACAGGTTTGTTAAAGGATATGTCAGACAGGAAAATGGAATTCTCTGCTCAAAAAAGCCTGGGAGGCAATCCCTGCCTCCTTATCTCCTAATTTAGCAGCCACCTGCACTGCTCATTGTTTAATTCTCTGGCTGCAGGAGATGCAGGCTCGTTTGAAAGATGGTGCTCCACTTGAAAGCATTTCCCTGTCAGTTGATTCCTTAAAGTTAGCCGCTAAGTTCTTAGCAGATGTCTCTAGTGAGGCTGTCAGAATTTCGGCTAGGAGTCTTCTAGCTTTGATTAATTCTGTTCGCAGATTTTTATGGCTAAAAAATAGGGAAGGTGACATGGCAACTAAAGTGAAACTTTGTGGTCTCCATTTGAAGGGGACTTGTTGTTCGGTTCAGCCCTTGAGCAAGCGCTAGAAAGGGCGGCTGGAAAGAAAAAGATTTTTCCTCCTCTAAAGAAAAAACAGGCTCCCAAGAAAAGATTTTGGGGCCGTAGAAAGACTTATAGAGGTAAGGAACTAAATAAAAAATGGCAGATGAAAAAAGACCTCAAAGCCAAAGGCTTCCTCTTCAATCCTCAATCCTCAAACACCCCCAAACAATCCAATAGTGAACAATGACTGTGTACGGGTGGGGGGAGGAGGTTAAATGCATTTTCGCCTGCCTGGCAAAAAAATTCAAAAAGCAAGTTTATGGCCAGACAATCAGGGAAGGGTACAGAATCCAATTTTGCAGAAAACCTCCAAAACATTTTCAAGTAACAACTTTTTTGCAGTTTGCAATGGAAAAAGCTGTGGAGAGTCTTTTTCAGAAGAGTTGTGGAAGAGGTTCCAATTCAGGAGAGAGGAAGGAGTTTTTACTCCACTCTCTTCCTGGTTCCAAAACCAAACAGCGATTTTCACCTGATCATAAATCTTCGGTCTTTGAACCAATTTGTAAAATACGAAAAGTTTTGCATGGAATCAATTTCTTCCACAATTCAACTTCTAGGGAAGGATTACTTCATGGCGTCCATAGACCTTATGGACGCATATTATCATGTACTGTAACGATTGTGGAATTCTCTCCGTGATCAGCGCACAAGACGTGCGCTGACACTGCGGAAATCCTCCACAAGCGTGTAATTTGAGGGAACCCATTAAAAGGTGCAATGCACCTGTAGAGGGAAATTGCTGTCGGCAGGTGGAGCTGTGGAGTGCAGAGGAACAGCTCCTCTGCCCTGCCACAGACGCAAGACAGGAATTGTACGAAGGGAAGAAACGCAGGGCAAGATAGCCCTGAAGGAGAGAGAGCAAAACGACAGAGGGTATGTGTGTGCACCAATCTAGTCGCCAACCCGCGACAGTGCATACACAACCATGAAGAACAGGAGAGAAGGCAATCGCCAGAGATGGCGATTGCTAACAGCGACACAAGACCGAATAAGCACAGATGAGGAATGTATGTATGTCCACCAATCTAGCCACCACCATGCGACGGCGGACACACAACAAAGGAAACCAAGTGAGAACGCAATCACAAGAGAAGCGATTGCGAAAGAGAATGAGCACAGGGACAGATTCTATGTGTGTACCAAACTAGTCGCCAACCCGCGACGGTGCATACACAACAGTAGATATGAAGTAGGAACGCAATCGCGAGAGAGGCGATTGCCAGAGGTGACACAAGGCTACAGCAAGGCAGAGCATGAGAGTAGCAAAGGCACAGCAAATCATACAATGAGAAGATAAGGAAAATAACAAACGCTAGCTAAACGCGAACACCGCACTCATTCGCAACAGTGCACGCATTTATGCGCGGTCTCCGCGTGATAAGCACAACAGAGACAAGCACGCCTAACTAACCACCGACAGACAAACATGAAACAGGACGCGAGCGCTTGCTTAACGGTTACCTCACCGAGCCTCCAGCAAGCGTTCGTAGCAGACAAGACAGATACAAGAAAACAGGAATAAGTGAGAGATAGGATCCACAGCACTAGCGCAAGAGGCTAGTGCGATCCAGGAAGACAGAACAGAAGGATCCACAGCACTAGCGCAAGGCGAGTGCAATCCAAGTATAGAAAGAGAGATAGAGATCAGACGGATCCACAGCACTAGCGCAAGGCGAGTGCGATCCTGGCAAGACAGATCAGATGAGATAGCTGGTAGCAACCGCTGCTCCAGCTATACTCCAAGAACAAAGATCAGAACGACTTCCTGTCGACCACCGCTGGGACAGGACAATCGCAACAGACAAACAAAACAGATATGCAATCCTAACTGCACTAGGGAACCTGCCTAGTGCAGTCCCAGGAATTACTCTAGGCTAATCTTCAAACAAAGAGCAAGGCTGACACTCCAAGAGTGTTTCACAGGACTAACCCTTATGGCCAGCCCAGATCTGTGATATCACATGGTATATATAGAGCAAGCCTACAAAGGATGTGGCTAGGCAATCTGCATGACAAACATATGCAAATTCCTCAGCAGCAAGCTGCCAAACTGACAAAAGGTCTCTCTTCCAGAGACCTGCAGAATGCAGACCAGTGAACAGTGGTCAAAAGGCTGCCTGCCTGCGCAGGCAGCCGAGCGGATCCTCCCATGTACCCATTCTGCCGCCTCACTGGAAATACCTAAGAGCATCAGTTCGTATTTGATCCCAGGTTTTTCACCTACAGTTCAAAGCACTTCCCTTTGGGATTTCATGTGCTCCCAGGATCTTTTCAAAGATCATGATAGAAGTTCCAGCACATCTGCGAATGCAGAAGATCATTCTAGTACCATACCTAGACAATCTGCTGATAGCTGCAAAATCCAAAGATACTCTCTAAGAGCATATTCAGATGGTTCTGACAGTTCTGAAAGACCTGGGATGGATCTTGAATCTAAAGAATCCGACCTTACTCCAGATCAGAGGAAAGAATTTCTGGGAGTATCACTGGGTACAATTAACCAGATCTCTTGTCTGCCACAAAAGAAAGTGGATCAAGTGGTCACAGTAAGACAAGATATGTCTCTCCTGGGCAAGTATTCAGCTTCTATTCCAGCAGTTGCCTGGGCTCAAGCAAATTTCAGAATCCTTCAACTGACAATCTTGTGTCAGTGGTCGGGCAGACAGGAGGATCTAGGATCAAAAAAATAGATTTGTCAGATCCAGTAATTCAATCCCTGAACTGGTGGACTTTCAGTCAAAACCTGCAAAGAGGTGAAAGTTGGATCTCGCTTGTCAGTAATTAGGGAAGGGACAATGTTCTAGCGGATTGGTTAAGCCGGCAGGAGTTAAATCAGAACAACTGGTGTCTGAACAAAGAGGTCTTTCTGACAATTTGCAGCAAGTGGGGTCTTCCATCCATAGACCAGTTTGCTGCATGGAACAATGCACTTACTCCCAGATTCTGCTCCCTCAATCCCAGAGGCTCTCCAATATGTCTAGACGCATTCCTGCTTCACTGGGGTCTGGAAAAAGCATTTATACACCCTCCCTTGAAATTAATCGGCAGGATACTTAAAAAAGTGATCAAAGACCAGGCCTCAATAATCCTTATTGCCCCAGACTGTTACTCTCCCTAGCAGTAGAGGAACCCATGGTCCTGCCGATCAGGAAAGATCTACTGTATCAGGGACAAGTATACCATCCCTCAGTGGCCAGTCTGAACCTGAAGGCGTGGCTTTTGAGCGCTGCCTGTTGTTGAATCAAGGCCTATCCAAAAAAGTGGTTTCTACATTGCTTCATGCAAGAAAACCTGTCACTTCCACTATTTATCTTACAGTCTGGAATGTGTTTTGTGAATTTAACAAAGACACACCAGAAAATCTTGATAGATTTTCAATCCCTATAATTCTAGAGTTCCTGCAGAAAGGGCTAGATATAGGTCTAAAATTAAACACCCTCAAGGTGCAATTAGCGGCCCTGTAATTTTATTTTTACCTCAAATTCTCTGATTAAAAGGTTTATCAGGCGGTCAAAAAGAAAACAGTGGTTAAGAAACCAACTGTTCCGCCTTGGGACTTCAATTTAGTCCTAAATTCTCTTATCGCATTCCCTTTGAGCCAATGGATCAAATCTTTATTAGGAACTTAACGCTAAAAACATGTTTGCTAGTAGCAGTGATTACAGCCAGGTGTATAGGGGAAATACAAGCTTTATGCACTAAGCCACCATTTATGACTATCCAACCGGATAGAATTACTTTTAAGTTACCTCCCAATTTTTCTCCAAAAGTTGTGACAGATTTCCACAGAGAGCAGGAAATATTTATCCCTTCTTTTCCTCCGAATCCTTCTAACAGAAAAGAGGAAAAGTTCAGTTCCCTGGATGTCAGGAAAATGATTTTGCTTTATTTAGATAAAACTGCAGAATGGAGAAAGGAGGATAATTTGTTCAGTTTGAAGGTGCTTGTAAAGGGTTTAGAGCATCCAAGAGTACTTTAAGTAACTGGTTAAAGTTATGTATAAGCAAAGCTTATGTAATAGCAGGTAAGCCAGCCCCTGTTAATGTCAAAGCACACTCCTCTAGGGCTGTCTCCTATTCCTGGGCAGAGAGAAATTCTGCCTCAGTACTCCAAATATGTAAGGCTGCCACATGGTCCTCTTATGATACTTTCATAAAGCACCACCATTTGGATTTACCGAGTCACCATGACTTGGGGTTTAATCGTAAAGTGTTATTTGCGGTTGTCCCGCCCTAAGAGAGGTAATATTCTAACTCTCCTGGTTCCTATCCCGAGTGAAGGCGAACAGAAGCCAATAATTACACTTACCGGTAATTGGATTTCTGGGAAGCCTTCACTAGGGATGAACCTTCCTACCCAAATCTAACGGTAAGTCTCCTACTGAATCAAGGTACTAGTCAATGCACTGAGGGTAGGTAGGAGGATGTGGCTATTTAAATATTATCTTGTGCTTCCTGTCCCCAGGCAGGCGGGGCTATCTCCTGGTTTCTATCCCTAGTGAAGACTTCACAGAAATCCAATTACCAGTAAGTGTAATTATTGGCTTTTCTTTTGGTATTTTGGACAGCACAAGGCTAAGAGCTGGATAATGGAAGAGGCTACACAGGCTGCCCAGAACAACTGCAGCTCTGGGCTTCTGATAAGACGCAATGGCAGTGCAGTGCGACGTTGAGCTGCTCTTGCGATAGCAAACATTTAGACAGATACAAGACAGGACTAGAGTGAGGTAGCCAAAAGTGACCGCGGCAATGGCCACCTCGCAAGAACAGGACTAGGAGGACAGAGGCTGACAGAATGAACGCTTGCTAATCTAGTCACTGCCTCAGTGACAGCAAGCATTCACAAAGACAAGAGTGAGGTAACCAATAGCAACCACAGCAATGGCTACCTCGCACAAACAGGAGGACTATGCTACCTAAGCATGGGTGATCACGTTAAGCACTACCTACCGAAACGTGCTAAAAACCGACAAGCTAAACACAGGATATCAACAGTTTGAGTACGTATATATCAGAGGCACTGATATATCACCGTAGCACGAGTACAAGGAAAATAACAAATGCTGACTAGAATATGTATATATTGGCGATGAACCAATAAATAACATAAGCAAGGAAGACTAGCTAGATCAGGACAATACAAAATCTCTGCACTAGGAGTACGTATATATGTCCCCGTGGGAAATATATAATCGTAGCTCCACAAGATAACTGAACTACGAAGTAGCAAGGAAATATATACACAGTATCAAAGGACCCAGTAACAGCTTACACAGAGCTGAAACTGATGGGCGAGGTCTAAAAGGGGAGGCAGACTTTTATGCATCAGCCAATGGATGCAAGCATGCAAATCTTCACACAGCTGAATGGTAATCATTCAATCCTGAGCTGGCCTGATTACCATTTGCTAGCTGAAAGACTATCATAACCAATGCATGCAGTACTATGCAATAACATGCATGCAGGAAATCCGGGGCTATCTGGCTGCAGCTCAGCTGTAGTAAGCCATTGGTGGAATGATGACAGCATCCTGAGCTGCCCAGACCTGCAGAGCAATTGCAAATGACAATGTGACTCATTGCGAATGCACAACCGAATGCAGGCTGACAAGCCAGAACTGTCCGTTTGCGGCTCCACCGCAATGGACAGAACACGCCACAGGAGGAATCCTTACACTCTCTAGATGGATATGTATCTAGCCTGAAGTGAGTTTCCTTGCTTTTATAGTGATTTTTTTTTTGCGATTTGGTGTCCAGATTTTTTTTACGATTTGGTGTCCATAGGATTTCACTGTCCAGCATTTTGAAAAGTGCTTGGAAAATGCTGGTGATCAGAAAAGCTCTTGGCTCCCGGGAGTCCGGGCTTACAGCGCATATGTGGCTTGGCCATGCATGCCCTGTTGCGTTTTCGTTGCTGGGAGCACAGGCGCCCAACGTTAACGATTCATTTCAGGTTCTCTTTAAAGAGCTTTTCTGATCACCAGCATTTTCCAGCCTGCGCTGACTGGCCCCAATTGGCCAAAGTTATCAGGAGTATTGTGGAGGATCCAGGTGGTGGAGGACAGCGAAGGAGCGATTAGGCCCAAGGGGGCTGGAGGAAACCCCAGGCCCCAGGTATTTATGAATTTTTCATTTCGATTCATCTCAGGTATACTTTAAAGTGTAGGCAGTGCAAGGGGGGGGGGGGGGGGGGGGGGAGATGAAATACAGAGACATGTTACCTGGGCCATGACATGTCTCTATGTCCCCTATGTTCCGCCCCTGCCCCTTCTCTGTGCATGTGCTGTCATCCCCCCCCCCCCCCCCCCCCCGGAAATAGTCGACATGCAGCTTGCAGGACATCCCTTGCAGGAGAGGCACTCCTGCAAAATGCCCACTGTGGCTTTCCGAACTCCCCTTCCCTAGCTCTAATTGGGCAGCTCTGCCTTTCCCTGCACTGCACTCTGCTCTGTGATGAGACACACAGAGCAGAGCTTGCAGCATTGTGACCCAGGGCCACTGAAACCAAAACCAGAGGATTTCTGGTCACAGGAGCAGTGAAGAGCAGCAGTAATTGAGGCTAACTGATCCAGTAGCATGTGGTTTTTTTTGTTCATGTTTTTTACATAAATTCCTCAGGTTCTCTTTAACCACTTGCCGACCAGGGCTGTATTGGCTGATCTGTGCTGCGTGGGCTCTCCAGCCCGCAGCACAGATCAGTATTATGCCAGGGCGATCAGACTTCCCCCCCCTTTCTTCCCCACTAGGGGGATGTCCTGCCGGGGGGGTCTGATCGCCGCCGGCCATCTGCGTTTTGCGGGGGGGGGGGGGGGGCTCCTCAAAGCCCCCCTCCGCAGCCATTTCCGCCCTCTGTCTCCTTACCTCCCTCCCTCCCTCTCTCCGTAAGGCGCAGGACGGAGTTCCGTCCTGCGCATTGAAGGATAGGCTTCCGCCTATCAGATGCCGGCGATCCCCGGCCAATCAGAGGCCGGGGATCGCCGATCTGCCTTACGGCGCTGCTGCGCAGCAGCGCCGTATGATGTAAACAGCGGGGATTTCTTCCCCGCGTGTTTACATTTTGCCGGCGAGCCACGATCGGCGGCTCTCCGGCTGTTCACGGAGACACCCTCCGTGAACTGACATGGAAAGGCCGCTCGATCGAGCTTCCGTTTCCATGGTAACCTGCAGACGACCAGTTTACGCCGATCGGCGTTAGCTGGTCGTCAAGAGGTTAAGGCTTAGTTCACACTACAAACTGCAATTGCTAAGCACTTTTTTTGGGGGGGGGGGTGAAAAAAAAAAGTCTCCATTTTATTGTCACATCAGTGAATACAAAGGTAAAAATTGCTAAGCACTTAGTGATGGCAATTATGCAGTACGATTTTCAGAGTGATTTTTAAAGAAATGTGCATTTTTTGCACATTCCTTTAGGAAAAATTGCTCTAAAAATGGTACAAGCAGCAAGATATTGATTTTCTAAAACTCAAAACGTTGCTGTGAGAACACTCTCATGGGCTGAGACTGCACTAGCCCTTTGTCCCTATGGGCTGGTTCACACTACAAGTGCTTTTCTAAGAGCCAGTGATTGAAAAAGTGCTTGCTAATGTCATGCTATGTGCATGTTCTCACTTGCAATATATTTGATTAAAAAAAATAAAATCACATATTAGCAAAGGCTATACAAATCCTTGGCTCCTTGAAAGGCTCGTAGTGTGAAACAGCCCTAAGGATACCAGAGCCCAACTGAATATGAGAAGCGGGGGAAGCAGGCATGTATGGTGAGCTGTCCTGATGCTCACCACTCCCCTCGTTCTACATTCTGCCCCCTTCCCTGCCTGTAATTGCCCTCTGACATCCTCTTCGTCGTCCGGGTATCAGTGCGCCTGTGCTGGCTTGGCTGCAGGCATTCTAAATACACAATCATGGCCAGAAGCACTCCACGCATGAGCTTGACACCACGATTACACCATGCGCAGCGGGCAAGAACGTGTGCAGTCAGGTCAGCGCAGGCGCACTGATGCCCGGCCATGCCGACCGGAAGAGGGTGCCGGATGACAATTACAGCGGAGAGGCAGTGGCGGCGCTACACTGGGGCTTGCCCAGGCTTCAGTCCCAGCTGGCAACTTGCTAGCCCCTCTTAAAGCCCCCCCCCCCCGCTGGCCGTGGCCACCGCAAGTCTGTTAGCCAGCCGCGCTAATAAGGGATGCGGGAGCCTGCTTTATTCCTCCCTCCCTCCCTCCTCCCTTCCTCTGAATGCCCCCACCTGCTGTGAATGTCCCCCCCCCCCGTAGGCAGTGTGTGCGGACGGAGCAGAGCGGAGCGGTAGGTCCTCTTACAGCAATCCATGCTCACCGGCAACTAGTCTCCTGCTTCCTGTGACGTCATGGTAAACAGGAAGCAAGAGACTAGTTGCCGGTGAGCATGGATTGCGGTAAGAGGACCTACCGCACCGCTCTGCTCCGCACACACTGCCTACGGGGGGGGGGGGGGGGGGGACATTCACAGCAGGTGGGTGCATTCATAGGAAGGGAGGAGGGAGGGAGGAATAAAGCAGGCTCCCGACTCCCTTATTAGCGCGGCTGGCGCCTCGATCATTTTCTTCCTGTCTTCTCTCCCCAGGGCAATCTCCTCACACACAGGGGCACCTTCCTCCCCACCCACGGGCATTCTCCCCCCTCCACTGACGACCCCCCTACCCACTGGCACCCTCTTCCCCACCCACTGGCACCCTCCTCCTACCCACTGAGACTATCCTCCTACCCACTGGCACCTTTCTCCCCCACCCAGTGTCACCCTCCTTTCCACCCACAGGTACCCTCCTCCCCACCCACTGGCACCCTCCTTCTACCCACTGACACCCTCCTCCTACCCACTGGCACCCTCCTCCCCACCCAGTGGCACCCTCCTCCCCACCCACAGGTACCCTCCTCCCCACCCACTGGCACCCTCCTCCCCACCCACGGGCATTCTCCCCCCTCCACTGACGACCCCCCTACCCACTGGCACCCTCTTCCCCACCCACTGGCACCCTCCTCCTACCCACTGAGACTATCCTCCTACCCACTGGCACCTTTCTCCTCCACCTAGTGTCACCCTCCTTTCCACCCACAGGTACCCTCCTCCCCACCCACTGGCACCCTCCTTCTACCCACTGACACCCTCCTCCTACCCACTGGCACCCTCCTCCCCACCCAGTGGCACCCTCCTCCCCACCCACAGGTACCCTCCTCCCCACCCAGTGTACCCCCAGCCCACCACCACCAGCCAGGCCTGAGCTGACCTGGGGCCCCCAGCCCACCACCACCAGCCAGGCCTGAGCCCTTCCACCCAGCCCACCACCACCAGCCAGGCCTGAGCTGCCCTGGGGCCCCCAGCCCACCACCACCAGCCAGGCCTGAGCTGCCCTGGGGCCCCCAGCCCACCACCACCAGCCAGGCCTGAGCTGCCCTGGGGCCCCCAGCCCACCACCACTAGCCAGGCCTGAGCTTCCCTGGGACCCCAGCCCACCAGCCACGCAGGCATGAGGCCTCCAGCCCACCACCAGTCAGGCTTGAGGTGCCCTGGGGCCCCCAGCCCACCACCACCACCAGCCTGACTACATATACTGGGGACAGCTATACGCCTGGCTACATATACTGGGGACATCTATACACCTGGCTACCTATGCTGGGGACACTGTCTGTCTGTCATTATGTGCATTTACTGGTGAAAAGTTGTCCCTTATGTGCATTTACTGCGGAAACGCAGTCTGTCATTATGTGAATTAACTGGTGAAAAGCTGTCTCTTATGTGCATTTACTGGGGAAATGCTGTCTGTCATTATGTGCATTAACTGGTGAAAAGCTGTCCCTTATGTGCATTTACTGCGGAAACGCAGTCTGTCATTATGTGAATTAACTGGTGAAAAGCTGTCTCTTATGTGCATTTACTGGGGAAATGCTGTCTGTCATTATGTGCATGAACTGGTGAAAAGTTGTCCCTTATGTGCATTTACTGCGGAAACGCAGTCTGTCATTATGTGCATTAACTGGTGAAAAGCTGTCCCTTATGTGCATTTACTGCGGAAACGCAGTCCGTCATTATGTGAATTAACTGGTGAAAAGCTGTCTCTTATGTGCATTTAATGGGGAAACTGTCTGTCATTACATGCATTAACTGGTGAAAAGCAGGCTCTTATGTGCATTTAATGGGGAAACTGTCTGTCATTACGTGCATTAACTGGTGAAAAGCAGGCTCTTATTTGCATTTACTGCGGAAACGCAGTCTGTCATTACGTGCATTAACTGGTGAAAAGCTGTCCCTTTATGTGCATTTACTGCAGAAACGCAGTCTGTCATTATGTGCATTAACTGGTGAAAAGCTGTCTCTTATGTGCATTTAATGAGGAAACGCTGTCTGTCATTACGTGCATTAACTGCTGAAAAGCTGATTCTTATGTGCATTTACTGGTGAAAGGCTACCTTTCATTATGTGCGTTTACTTAATTTTTTTTTCATGTAACTACGTTAGCTGGTACAACTACATTACAGTTAGCCCCGCCCACATGACATCATGACCACGCCCAAACTGTGCGCCGCAAATTCCCCCCCCCCCAAGCCCAGGCTGCCAGCCCTCGTGCCCCCTTTGAGCCCCCCCAAAAATCTGAAGCTGGAGCCGCCACTGCGGAGAGGGCAGAATGGAGAACGGGGGGAGGGGTGCGCATCAGGACAGCTCACCATACATGCCTGTTCTCCCCGTTTCTCATATTCATTTGGGCTCTGGTATCCTTTAAAGTAAACCTGAGATGGGAAAAAAAAAATATATAATATATCTCTGGGGCATCTCTGGGGCTTCCTCCAGGCTGATTGCTTCCTCGCTGTCTACTACCAGAATTGTCCGCAACTTGCCTTGGAAAGTGTGTGTGTGTGTGGTGTGTGGTGTGTGGTGTGTGGTGTGTGTGTGTGTGTGTGTGTGTGTGTGTGTGTGTGTGTGTGTGTGTGTGTGTGTGTGTGTCTCAGCTTCTGGAAAACCTTGTCCTGACACTGCTGACAGGTGTCAATGGTGGTGGACTGAGGGTGAAATTTGCAATCAGGTGAGAAAGATGAGCTCTTTAGGAAGGTAGGGGGGAATAGGGAGGGCTGAAATACAAAAAAAACATAAGGGGATCAAATACCCTGCTGCAGGAACTTCCTTTGAAGTTCCTGTAGTAGCAACAGAAGTTAGAACAGTGGTGTAGCTAAAGAGCTATGGACCCTAGTGCAAGTTTTACATCCCCCCCCCTTTCCCCAAAGAACGATATACAAAACCTACCAAGGACAATAACATGGTGAGAAAGGTGTAAGCAGGGGGAGGGGAAACATGTTCATGATCATCTCTATTCAAAGCACATAAAGCCTCCATAGTCCCAATGCATAGCTAATAAAGTAGTTGCATGAGGGTCCTTAGTTGGTCTCTCTGCTCCAGGGGCCCTGGTGCTGATGCAACTTGTATTTTCTACATCACACTGGGTGAGAGTGATCTGTCCCAATGGATCATTACAGTGACATAAAGTGATAATTCACTTCAAATTTCTAGCTGGAACAACCAGAAACAATTCACTCAGCCACCGACTACCGTATTTGAACTTTGAACGTGTCTTGTGTCACAGGGGTGTTGCTAGGATCCTGGGAGACTATGGGCACTCCTGGGCACCAGGTCAACGTCAACTTGTGTTGACTTGGAGAGCATCTGTAGCTGTGCCACTTGTACTCATCCATTAATTCAGCCAATGAATATTTAAAGTTGAAGTTTGGTCTACTTTAGGGGACCCAGCAGGAAACCTCATAGGGAACAGTTCTCCAATCAAAATACCCTCTTACAGCACAAAGCATTGTGATTGGCCAAATAGTTTGGGCGTAGTTTACTACAACCTATTGGAAACCTGGCAGATCAGGAGGGTTTTCTGCTGGCTCCCATAAAGTAGACTAGTTACTTGAACTGTGAACCTGTCTTGTGACAGGGGCATTGCTAGGCAGGGCTGGGCCGAGGCAGAGGTGAGAGAGGCTCCAGCCTCTGGACGCAGTTTAGGAGGGGGGCGCACAACTCGCTCAGCTATCATTTCCCCGTTGTGTTTCAAGCAGAGAGAAATAAGAAAAAGTGATACATGGCAAAGACTGCAAGCCAGGTAACTAGAGATTAAGGTGTTGGGGGCGCTGGGGCACCTCATAGTACAATAGCAATCAGTGTGTGACGGCTGGAGTGGGAGGGAGGTCGGTTGGGGCGCACTTTGGTGTCTCAGCCTTGGGTGCTGGAGAACCTTGTCCCGGCTCTGTTGCCAGGAACCTTGTAGATTATGGGCACCAGATGAGCATCAACTTGTGCTGACTTAGAGAGCATCTGTAGCTGTGCCACAGCTGCATGCCTCTGCCCCCTCACACTGGAGATCGGACTTATGTGCACTGTGATGGCAGAGACGCAATGCTATAGCAATGGGCATGACACTTGGGGGTCCCCAAGCATTTGGGGTATGTTTAAAAAGATTGGTGGCACTAGTCCTGGATCTTTACCCCTAGTGAGGTGCTTATCTTGTGACATGCATTATTTAGTGTACTCTCTGAGGCCTTGTTTACATCTAAAAACGCAATCGCTGACGCAATTTTGTGAGCAGTTTTTATGTTAATGCCTCCCGGCGCTTACCTGCGCGTTAGCTATTTTTTGAAAAGTGGTTTTCTAAGCCCATTTACAGAGCGATTCATGTTTTCACTTCCTGATATCAGTCCAGAAGTGAACTCTGACCCGGAAAAGAATAAATACAATCTAATTATTCTTAAAAGCGCTCTGAAAATTGCTATACAAAGCGCTTTTTCAAGCGCTTAGCGATTTCCATATACTTTCCATTGAGCCAAACGCTCAAATTGGTACAGGCAGCGCTTTGGTGAGCGGATCGTAATTGAACCACTCATATGTGAACACTCTCATAGGGAATCATTGCACAAGCGCTTTTAGGGCGATTTCTGAAATCGCCAGCGCTTAAAAAACCCCAAAAGTGCCCTTAGTGTGAACGAGCCTTGAAGCAATATAGAAAATGTCAGCTCTATATAATGGCTGGTGCACACTTGAGCGTTTTTTAAAATGCTTTCGGGGGGAAAACCTCTTGGCTAATTTTAGTCAATGGGCTGGTGCACACCAGAGCTGCTCGTTTCTCCCCCAAACGCAAACTCGGGTCCTGCAGCATTTTTGAGATTACTGAGGCGTTTCTGCCTCAATGTAAAGTATATGAAAAAAAAAACTGCTCTGAAAAACGCTAGATCAGAGTGGTTTTCCAAGCATTTTGTTACAGAAGCTGTTCAGTTACAGCTTTACTGTAACAAAATATAAAATCTGCTACACAAAAATGCTCCAAAAACCGCTAGGCATGTTTAGAAAATCTCTCTAAAAATGCCTAGAATCGTTCTGCAAAACAGCTTCAAAAACCACTAGTGTTTGCGGATCTGCTTGTGGTTTTTGGTGTGTACCAGCCCTAAATGCACATTAAAAATGCTCTACTCAGGCAGAACTGCTTACTGTTATTGCTGCTCAGCATCTTAACCATTTCTGCCACACGTCCGGGCGGCTGCTATGCTGCGGTGCCGTGTAGTGTTGGGCGAACAGTGTTCGCCACTGTTCGGGTTCTGCAGAACATCACCCTATTCGGGTGATGTTTGAGTTCGGCCGAACACCTGATGGTGTTCGGCCAAACCGTTCGGCCACATGGCCGAACTAAGAGCGCATGGCCGAACGTTCCCCGAACGTTCGGCTAGCGCTGTGATTGGCCGAACGGGTCACGTGGTTCGGACCCGAACGCGCTCTGATTGGCCGAACGGTTCACGTGGTTCGGGCCCGAACGCGCTCTGATTGGCCGAACGGTTCACGTGGTTCGGGCCCGAACGCGCTCTGATTGGCCGAACGGTCACGTGGTTCGGGTAAATAAATACCCGAACCACGTCATATCTCCGCCATTTGTCTGTGGGTTTAGCTTTGGGTAGGCAGGCAGGGTAGTTCTCTCTCCAGCCAGGCTAGCCAGGGTCCCCCCAGTCATTGTGTGTCGCTGCTGGGAACAGTAGTACACCGCTCGCTCAGCCACACTATATAGCATTGTGTTTACTGCCACTCTGTGTACACCGCTCAGCCAGACTATATAGCATTGTGTTTACTGCCACTCTGTGTACACGGCTCAGCCACACTATATAGCATTGTGTTTACTGCCACTCTGTGTACACCGCTCAGCCAGACTATATAGCATTGTTTACTGCCACTCTGTGTACACGGCTCAGCCACACTATATAGCATTGTGTTTACTGCCACTCTGTGTACACAGCTAAGCCAGACTATATAGCATTGTTTACTGCCACTCTGTGTACACGGCTCAGCCACACTATATAGCATTGTGTTTACTGCCACTCTGTGTACACGGCTCAGCCAGACTATATAGCATTGTGTTTACTGCCACTCTGTGTACACGGCTCAGCCACACTATATAGCATTGTTTACTGCCACTCTGTGTACACGGCTCAGCCACACTATATAGCATTGTGTTTACTGCCACTCTGTGTCTGCTGGGAACAGTAGTACACCGCTCGCTCAGCCACACTATATAGCATTGTGTTTACTGCCACTCTGTGTACACCGCTCAGCCACACTATATAGCATTGTGTTTACTGCCACTCTGTGTCTGCTGGGAACAGTAGTACACCGCTCGCTCAGCCACACTATATAGCATTGTGTTTACTGCCACTCTGTGTACACCGCTCAGCCACACTATATAGCATTGTGTTTACTGCCACTCTGTGTACACCGCTCAGCCACACTATATAGCATTGTGTTTACTGCCACTCTGTGTCTGCTGGGAACAGTAGTACACCGCTCGCTCAGCCACACTATATAGCATTGTGTTTACTGCCACTCTGTGTCTGCTGGGAACAGTAGTACACCGCTCGCTCAGCCACACTATATAGCATTGTGTTTACTGCCACTCTGTGTACACCGCTCAGCCACACTATATAGCATTGTGTTTACTGCCACTCTGTGTCTGCTGGGAACAGTAGTACACCGCTCGCTCAGCCACACTATATAGCATTGTGTTTACTGCCACTCTGTGTACACGGCTCAGCCACACTATATAGCATTGTGTTTACTGCCACTCTGTGTACACGGCTCAGCCACACTATATAGCATTGTGTTTACTGCCACTCTGTGTCTGCTGGGAACAGTAGTACACCGCTCACCCGCCACTGTATAGCATTGTGCTCTGTGTCGCTGCTGGCAATAGTGGTACACCGCTCACCCACCACTGTATAGCATTTCTGTACTGCCACTGTACTGCTGCCAGTCAGCGTGTACTTTAAGGATAAGTGAAATGAGGAAGAAATCCGGTGAAAGAGGGAGGGGCAAGGGAAGAGGTGTTTCCCCTGACGGTTCACGTACAGGCCACAGGGGAGCACCCAAGAAAACCCACTCAATACCGCCCATGTTGTCCAGGACAACAACCCTCACAGATCCAAAAGAACAGGACCAGATAATTACTTGGATGACCTCTCAAGCGTCCAGCAGTGGGTTAAGCAGCACCAGCACATCACGCACGAGGTCCGAGTCCTCAGCCAGTTACAAGGAGCCAGTGGGCACAAAGCTGACACAACCGGCAGCGACACCACGCACACAACTGCCAGATAACCAGTCCGATGAATTACCTCAGGACACAATGGGGTATTCGCAGGAGCTATTTCCAGGCCAACAAACTTCCACCTTTGAAAGGTCAATGGAGGAACAGCCAGAAATGTTGTGCCCGGATTCACAACCATTAACTGTGGGAAATGCACCGGGCACTGAAATACAAGGCGAGTCCGAGGACTTTGAAACCCAAATTCCAGAGCAAGTTGGGCAGGAGGGGTTGCAATTGCAGGAGGTCGGCCGAGAAGCTCTGGAAGACGACGGAGTGAGCTGCGCAGAGGTTGTCCACGGCGGCGGCACCCCACAATGACATATGACGAGTTTGAGGAGATGGAAGAGGAGGGTATGGACAATGTGGACATAGACCCAGATTTTGTTTGTGAACGAGAACATCGCCGTCGTAGCAGCAGCACAGATGAGTCTGTTGAAGAACCCACTGCTGCACGAGTTCACCTTGTGCCACAAGGTAGGCGGCGCGCAATTTCAGGCACCACAAGCGTGGAAGTTCAAGTGAGAGGCAAAAGAGGCGCAAACAGAAATCGCCAGCAAGGCAGGTGCTCCAAAGTCTGGGCTTTCTTTGAAGACTGCACTGAGGATGTTACCATGGCGATTTGCAAGGTGTGCAAGACCCGCCTGAGCAGGGGGAAAAGTATTAACAACCTCTCCACCACCAGCATGAGCCGCCACATGCTATCCAAACATCCCACTCTGTGGGCAAACGCGGCAGGACAGGGTACCAGCAACACTGCCTCCCTTGGGTTCACCAGACTCACCACCAGACCCGCCTCAGCAGCAGCAGTAGCCCAGCCATTGCGTGGTTCACAACATTCACAAACATCAGACGACGCTGACACTGTCACTTTCCGGACTAGTGCTCTTGAGGTCTCCCAGTCTTCATCAAACACAACAACCAACAGCCCTTCAGTGTGCAGCCTTACGGTTCAGTTGTCTGTCTCGGAGATGTTTGAGCGCAAGAGGAAATTGCCAGCAAATGACCCCCGGGCCGTGGCACTAACAGCCAGCATAGCCAAGCTTCTGGCCTGCGAAATGCTGCCATATCGAGTGGTGGAGACAAACAGCTTCAAGGGCATGATGTCAGTGGCCATCCCACGTTACGTGGTTCCCAGCCGCTACCACTTTGCGCGCTCTGCAGTGCCTGAGTTGCATGAGCACGTGGTCAGCAAAATAACCCGAAGCTTGAAGAATGCCGTTGCCTGCAAGGTTCACCTCACCACTGACACCTGGACGAGTGCGTTCGGCCAGGGTCGATACATCTCCCTTACCGCGCACTGGGTGAACCTTGTGGAGCTTGGCAGCGATTCCTCACCTGCTAGGGCGCGGGTGTTGCCCACGCCGCAAACAGCTGCACCGCCGTCCCTCCCACTGGATAACAGCAGCACCTACCTCTCTGACTCCTTCTCCTCCAACGCATCTCAAAGCTGTACCTCATCCGGAAACGCTAACCCAGCAGCAGTAGGATCGTGGAAGCAGTGCAGCACAGCTGTTGGCATGCGTCAGCAAGCGTTGCTGAAGCTGATCTGCCTTGGGGATAAGCAGCACACAGGGGAGGAAATTTGGAGGGGAATAAAGGAACAGACGGATTTGTGGCTGGCACCGCTGGACCTGAAACCGGGCATGGTTGTGTGTGATAATGGGAGTAATCTCATTCGCGCTTTAAGGTTGGCTAAGCTGACACACATCCCTTGCCTGGAGCACGTGATGAACCTAGTAGTTCAGCGGTTCCTGAGGACATACCCAGGCGTGGCCGATCTTCTGTTGAAGGTGCGTCGAGTGGCCAAACATTGTAGAAATTCCAGTACTGCTTTGGGGGCACTCGCCAAGATGCAGGAGCGCTTCAATCTCCCCCACCATCGCTTGCTGTGTGATGTCCCTACGCGCTGGAATTCTACGCTGCACATGCTAGCCCGCTTTTGCGAGCAGAAGAGTGCAGTGGTCCAGTACATGACGGCGCAGTACCGAGGCGCATCCGGCCAGCTGCCAAGCTTCTGTGGATCCGATTGGGCCAACATGTTGGACCTCTGCCAAGTCCTCCAAAATTTTGAGCAATCCACGTTGCTTGTGAGCAGTGACAACTCTTCAGTCAGCATTACCATACCACTGCTGTGTTTACTGAAGAGGTCAATGTTGAAAATCAAGGAAACAGCTGTCATGATGCAACTGGGGGAATCTGAAGGAGAAAACGATTAGCGTGATGGTACCAACATCAGGCCATCCGCATCAGGAAACGCTGGCCCCAGCAGCTATGACGAAGAAGAGGAGGAGGAACAGCTGGAGTTGGAGCAGGAATTTCCTGCCACCACTGACGAGGGCCAGAGCGGTGCACGTTGGACTTCCACAATTCAGCGCGAATGGTCAGCAGAAGCAGACCAGGAAGAAGGTGACGACTATGATGCATCACAACAACTATCACAACGCTCACAAGAGGATGATGAGGATTCTGGCAGGACTCTGGCACACATGGCTCAATTCATGCTAGACTGCATTGAACGCGACCCACGCATTGTGCGCATTCTGGACAACACCAAATACTGGGTTTATACACTTCTGGATCCACGGTACAAACACAATGTTCCAAAACTGCTTGAAGAAAGAGTCAGACAGGTCAAAATGGAAGAATACCAGCAGGCCCTTGTGGAGACTTTAGAGAGGAGATTGACATCCTCCCCCTCCTCTAGCCAGTTGTACGCCGACAGACTGACTTACGCAAACCCAGGACGACCAGGAGGGCAGCAAACAACACAAGCCGCAGCTAGTGCCCAAAAGGGAATGGTATCGGCAGTGTCCTTGGAGTGGGAAAATTTTCTGACACCCATGCAGCAGCAGCCCACTGAACAGCAAGCGTGCAGATTCACCTCCAACACCGATCGCCTGGAGAAGATGGTCAAGGACTACATGTCAGATGGCGTAGCTGTGTCGAACAATCCATCTGCACCCTTCAACTATTGGGTATCGAAGCTAGACACCTGGCACGAACTGGCAATGTATGCAATAGAGGTGCTGGCTTGCCCGGCAGCCAGCGTTATGTCGGAACGCTGTTTCAGTGCTGCCGGAGGCATCGTCACAGATCGGCGTATCCGCCTCTCCCCAGAAAATGCAGACCGTCTGACTCAAATTAAAATGAATCAATCCTGGATTGGAAACGACTACGCAACACTCCAGGACCCCAACCAAGTAACATGACCAATGAACATCTGGGATGGTTTAGCGTTTCCGGTCCCTGTTTATTGAACCTCTCATCTGTATTACATTTATGACTGCATGGCGGCAAAAAGCATTGCTGCTATATCCGCACGCTTTTTGTCCTCATGCAAGGCCTGTGTTGTTGTGTCTCAAAAAGCATGGCCTTCTCCTCCTGAGCCTGCTCCTGTTCCATCACGTGTGCTGCTGCTGCTGGGTTAGCGTTGCCGGTCCCTGTTTATGGAACCTCTTATCTTTATTACATTTATGACTGCATGGTGGTAAAAAGCATGCTATCCGCACGCTTCTTGTCCTCATGCAAGGCCTGGGTTGTTGTGTCTCAAAGCGTGGCCTTCTCCTCCTGCGCCTCCTCCTGTTCCATCATGTCTGCTGCTGCTGGGTTAGCGTTGCCGCGTGGTCCCTGTTTATTGAACCTCTTATCTTTATTACATTTATGACTGCATGGCGGTACAAAGCATGCTATCCGCACGCTTCTTGTCCTCATGCAAGGCCTGGGTTGTTGTGTCTCAAAAAGCGTGGCCTTCTCCTCCTGCGCCTCCTCCTGTTCCATCACGTCTGCTGCTGCTGGTGCTGGGTTAGCGTTACCGGTCCCTTTTCCTGGAACCTCTTCTCTGTATTACATTTATGACTGCATGGTGACAAAAAGCATGTTACCTGTGCAAAGAAACATGACATTTTCCACATTTAAAAGACAGTTTTTCCTTTGAAACTTTACAATCAATTTTCTCAAAAACTATAAGCTCTTTTTCAAATTTTTTTTTTCCTCTTGTACCCACTCCCAAGGTGCACATACCCTGCTAATTTGATGTATGTAGCATGTAAGGAAGCTTTACAAAGCACGAAAGTTCGGGTCCCCATTGACTTACATTATGTTCGGAGTTCGGCGCGAACACCCGAACATCGCGGCGATGTTTGGCGAACGTTCGCGAACCCGAACATCTAGGTGTTCGCCCAACACTAGTGCCATGCTCCTGCGCGGGCACACCCCCGTGGTGTCCCCCGGTAGCCCTGGGATCAGTGAACAGGAACATGGTTCCCGATCACCGATCCGTGTTCCCAGCAGAAAAACTGAAGCGCTCTTATAGAGGCTTCAGTCTTTCAGCACGTCAAAATTTCCGCATCCCCCTTGTGCTTCCGCTTAGCGAGAAGCACAAGGAGAAAATAAAAAACTCAAGGTGGCCATCTTGTGGCCAAATAGTAAAACTACATCTACATATTTTTTACATTACAATTTACACATAACAACATTAAAAATTAACTGTTTATTTCCCACACCAAAATATTACCCAAATAACATTTTTCATGGGAAAAAAAATTACAATAAAAAAAGACATAGTTACCTAAGGGTCTGAACTTTTTAAATATGCATTTGAAGGGGGTATACTACGAACATTTTTTAAATTATAAGCTTGTAAATAGTGATGGATGCAAAACGGAAACAAAAAGACAAAGACAAACACTTATTTAGCGATTTTCTCCTAGTGGACTCAAAGCGCCAGAGCTGCAGCCACTAGGATGCGCTCTATAGGCAGTAGCAGTGTTAGGGAGACTTGCCTAAGGTCTCCTGCTGAATAGATGCTGGCAATACACCTTTATTTCCAAATAAAATATTGGTGCCATACAGTGTGATAGGGACAACATTTAAAGAGGAACTCCAGTGAAAATGTAATAAAAAAAAAGTGCTTCATTTTTACAATAATTATGTATAAATGATTTAGTCAGTGTTTGCCCATTGTAAAATCTTTTAAATCCCTGATTTATATTCTGACATTTATCAAATGGTGACATTTTTACTGCTGGCAAGTGATGTAGCTGCTGTATGCTGTTTTGGCAGTTGGAAACAGCTATTTCCCACAAGGCAACAAGGTTCACAGACAGGAAACTGCCAGAAGTACCTCGGTACTCAGAGCTTCTTGAGGGTGGGGTTTCACCACAATATCAGTCATACAGCGCAGGGGCCCCTGATGGTCTGTTTGTGAAAAGGAATAGATTTCTCATGTAAAAGAGGGTATCAGCTACTGATTGGGATTAAGTTTAATTCTTGGTCGGAGTTTCTCTTTAAATGGTATAATAACCGAGACAAACGGGCAAATAAAATACATAGGTTTTAATTATGGTAGCGTGGATTATTTTAAATCTATAATGGCCGAAAACTGAGAAATGAATTTTTTCCATTTTTTTTCTTATTAATCCTGTTAAAATGCATTAATAAAAAAATAATTCTTAGCAAAATGTACCACCCAAAGAAAGTCTAATTAGTGGCAGAAAAAAGATATAGATCAATAAATTTGTGATAAGCAGTCAAAGTTATTAGCGAATTAATGGGAGGTGAAAATTGCTCTGATGCATAAGGTGAAATATCCCCGTGGGCTGAAATGGTTAAAGGACAACTGTAATGAGAGGGATATGGAGGCTGCCATATTTATTTCATTTTAAAGGGGTTCTCCGATATATAAAAAGAAGCTAAAACTGACACTTACCTGGGGCTTCTATTGCCCCCCTGCAGCTGTAATGTCCCTCGCCATCCTCCTCCATAGAGATGGCTCAAACCTCCGATTTTCGGTTCGCGAACCTCGAACACGAACTTCTGCAAAAGTTCGGTTCACGCGAACTTTTGCGAACCCCAATAGACTTCAATGGGGAGGCGAACTTTGAAAACAAGAAACATTAATTCTGGCCAGAAAAGTGATGGAAAAGATGTTTCAAGGGGTCTAACATCTGAGTTTTTGCATGGATGAGTGGGATACACGCCAAAAGTCCCGGGGGAAAATCTGGATTTGACGCACAGCAGCGTTTTAAGGGCAGAAATCACATTGCAATGCTAAATTGCAGGCATAAAGTGCTTTAAAACATCTTGCATGTGTATACATCAATCAGGTAGTGTAATTAGTGTACTGCTTCACACTGACACACCAAACTCACTGTGTAACGCACTGCAAACAGCTGTTTGTGTAGTGACGGCCTTGCTGGACTGGTGCGCACCATGGCGAGAGTGCAGGCCATGGCGGTTTTCAAGCCCATATGGTCACCAGGCGGTGATAGCTCAATGATAGAACAGTGTGTGTGTATGTGGGGAGTCGGGACTGACTTAGTCTTCGGGCAGGCAGTAGCCCTCCGGGATCCATGCCTCATTAAATTAATAAAGGTGAGGTACTGAACACTTTTTTTTTTTACCTAGACGACTTCTCTTCTCACTGACAATGCCTCCAGATGTGCTGAAAGTCCTTTCTAGGACGCTTGAGGCAGGGCAAGCCAGAAGTTGGATGGCAAATTGTGACAGCTCTGGCCACAGGTCAAGCCTGCGCACCCAGTAGTCCATTGCTGTTCATACTGTCAATGGTTCTTTCTCTACCATTGTTAAAGAAAGCGTACGGCCGGGGAGTCAGGGTTCGATCCCTGTCCGGAGTGGGACCCTGCTACCACCACACATCCAAGGAAGGCAGCAGGCATGCTGTGGGCAAAGTAGCAGGAATGGCTACCACCACACATCCAAGGAAGACAGCAGGCACGCTGTGGGCAAAGGAGCAGGAACGGCTACCACACATCCAAGGAAGGCAGCAGGCATGGCATGCAAGTCCCGTGGTAGTGACAAAAAATTACAATACAAGAGGACTTTCGAGGCACTGCTTTTTAATGAGACGAATCAACTTTAAATCCTTTAGCGAGAATCTGTTATGGAGAGCAAGTCTGCCATCCATTCAAGTGAAAGGTATGCACTGACTGCCAGGTATAATACAATGTGTAGTCACAGATGCAGTGAAAGGTATGCAGTGACTGCAAACAGCTGTTTGTGTAGTGATGGCCGTGCTGGACTGGTGTGCACCATGGCGAGAGTGCAGGCCATGGCGGTTTTCAAGTCCATATTGTCGCCAGGCTGAGGTAGCTCAATGACAGAACAGTGACTGTCCAGCTGATCGAATTTGGTCTGTCCACAATGAAGCAACAACCTTATTATCTTGGGTGTGCCTTTACCGAGGGTCTAGTAGCATGGCCACCCAGTACAGCTCATTCCCCTTGAGTTTTTTTTTTTTTTTTATATGGGGGTCCCTCAACAGGCTGGACAGCATGAAAAGATGCCATCTGCACAAATTTGGATCCAGACGTACTTTTCATCTACTCTTGCTCTTCCTCAGTGATGTCAGGTAAGTTCTCTTCCTCCCCCCTAGCCACGAACAATACCACGGGAACGTTGAGCAGCACAAGCCTCCTGCGAAGCCTGCTGCGGTTGTTCTTCTGCCGCCGCCTCCTCCTCCTCCAAAAAAAATCACCTTGCTCATCATCTGAGTCTGACTCCTTTTCCCCACACGACTCACCTCCTCCCCCTCCGTGCTGCCGCAGGTGTTGAGGAAACCTCTTGTTCTGATGAGAATTCATTGTACAACTCTTACTCCTGTTCCTGTTCAAGCTCATCCACAGCTTCATCCACCACTCTACGCACGGCACGCTCCAGGAAGAAAGCGTACGGGATCAAGTTGCTTATGGCGCCTTCACTGCGACTCACCAGGTTTGTCACCTCCTCAAATGGCCGCATGAGCCTGAAGGGATTTTGCATGAGTGTCCAGTTCTTCGGCCAGAACATCCCCATCTCCCCAGAGTGTGTCCTTCTACTGTAGTTTTAGAGATACTGGGTGACGGCTTTCTTCTGTTGTAGCAGGTGGTCGAACATAACCAGGGTCGAATTCCAGTGAGTCGGGCTATCGCAAATCAAGCGTCTCACCGGCAAGTTGTTTCTACACTGAATATCTGCAAAAAGTGCCATGGCCGTGTAAGACCGCCTGAAATGCCCCCACAACTTTTTGGGCTGCTTCAGGACGTCCTGTAAGCCTGGGTACTTAGACATAAATCTCTGAATTATGAGATTTAGCACATGTGCCATGCAGGGTACATGTGTCAACTTTCCCAAATTCAAAGCCGAAATGAGATTGCTGCCGTTGTCACACACTACGTTGCCGATCTCCAGTTGGTGCGGAGTCAGACACTGATCCACCTGTTTAAGAGCAGCCAGGAGAGCTGCTCCAGTGTGGCTCTCCGCTTTGAGGCAAGACATGTCTAAGATGGTGTGACACCGTCGTACCTGGCATGCAGCATAGGCCCTGGGGAGCTGGGGCTGTGTAGCTGGAGAGGAGATCGCAGCACCAGTAGAATTGAACTGCCACTCAGCCAAGGAGGAGGAGGATGACGACAGCGAAGAGGATGTAGCAGGAAGAAAAGGAGGAGGTGGCAGGAGGCCTGCCTGCAAGCCGTGGAGGTGTCACAAGTTGGTCCATTTCACAGCCACGTACTCCCTGCTTGCCAGCGGTCACCAGGTTGACCCAATGGGCTGTGTAAGTAATGTACCTGCCCTGACCGTACTTTGACTAGGCATTCGTGGTCAGATGGACCCTTGACCCAACGCTGTATGCCAGAGATGACACCACTTGCCTCTCAACTTCAAGGTACAGTTTGGGTATCGCCTTTTTAGAAAAATAGTTGCGGCCTGATATCTTCCACTGCGGTGTCCCAATGGCCACAAAATTACGGAAGGCCTTAGAGTCCACCAGCTGGTATGGTAACAGCTGGCGAGCTAACAGTTCCGCCAAGCCAGCTGACAGAAGCCGAGTAAGGGGGTGACTGGCAGAAATTAGCTTCTCCCGCTCAAAGATTTTTCTCACGGACACCTGACTGCTGCTGTGGGCAGAAGAGCAGGAACCGCTCAAGGTGAGAGGCGGAGTGGAGGAGGGTGGTTGTGATTGTGAAGGTGCAAGGGAGAAAGCGGCTGAAGATGATGCACCTGAAGGAGGAAGAGGAGAAGGAGGGTGGCTTTTCTTTTGAGTGCTGCTTTTCCTCTGGTGCTCTTCCCATTGCAGCTTGTGCCTTTTCTTCATGTGCCTTCGTAAGGCAGTTGTCCCTACGCGGCTGTTGGCCTTTCCACTGCTCAATTTTTGGAGGCAGAGAGAACAGATGGCATTGCTCTGATCTAAGGCAGACAAACTAAAAATGGCACTATGGTGGGTGATGGCACTATGGTGGCATCAGCAGCTGACGTTGAAGGGCATGTTGGCTGGCTGTACGTAGGTGGCGATGCATGGCGCCGGACACTGCCACCAGCTGTTTCTGAGGACAAGCTCCCCCTGCTTCTTTCAGGAACTCGTCTCCTCCTACTCCTCTCTGACTCCCCCCTCTGAACTGTCCGCTTGGTCATCTTGTCTCTTAGGATCCCACGTGGCATCCGTATCATGGTCATCATCATAATTCTCCCCAGCTTCGCTTGCCTCAGACACCTCATAAACTTCACCAACATTGGGTACTTTATCATCTTCCTCCTCACACATTACGTCCATAGTGTCACCTAACTCAGACATATGAGGTGGTGTAACTTGCTTAGCGCCTTCATCTTGTTGTAACAGTAGTGGCTGTGAATCAGCTAATTTCCCACCAAATAACTCCTGCGAAATGTCAAATGCAGCGGATGTGGTGCTTGTAGTAGCGCTGGTGGCTGCGGAAGATGAGGTGTTCTGTGTTAAATAGTCAACCACGTCCTGACAATCTTGGGAGTTGATGGAACGTGCCTTCTTCTGAGCACTGTACTTTGGTCCAGGGCCGCACGAAATCACATCAGCACGACCTCGAACAAACCTGCCAGGTGGCCTGCCTCTGGGTCTGCCTCTGCCTTCACCTGTTTTGTCCATATCGGGGGGGGGGGGGGGGGGATGAAGTGAAAGGTATGCACTGACTTGACTAATACAATGTGCAGTCATACAGGTGTAGTGAAAGGTATGCAGTGACTGGTATTACAATACAATGTGAAGCTGTCACACAGGTGCAGTTAACAGGTATGCACGGACTGGTATATTGCACAGAGTGCGGTCACACAGGTACTGTGAACAATTATGCAATGACTGGTATTACAAATTTGCAGCTGTCACACACAGGTACCGTGAACAGGTGCAGTGACACTGCGTGCGGTCACGTAGGTAGGTAGGTGCACTGAACAACAGGTGGGTATGCAGTGTTTGATATTACAAATGTGCAGCTGTCACACACACAGGTACCATGAACAAGTGCAGTGACACTGCGTGCGGTCACGTAGGTAGGTGGGTGCACTGAACAACCGGTAGGTATGCAGTGATGGGTATTACAAATGTGTACACACACACACCGTGAACAGGGGCAGTGACTGGTGGTATTAAATATCACACTGCGTGCGCTCACGTACGTAGGTGGGTGCACTGAACAACAGGTAGGTATATGCAGTGATGGGTATTACAAATGTGCAGCTGCCTGTCACACACACAGGTAGTCACTGAATGTACTGGGCCTGGCAGTGGCACAGTAGAAAACAGTAGTAAATACCAAGGGGCCAAGGTCCAGCAGCTAAGACTGACTGACAGGGCTGTATATGCAACACAAGTGTCTGTGGGACACCCACACAAAAAAAAAAAAAAGGATCACAAGAACAACATTGGCTCTCAAATGAGCTGTTGCGGATGAGGAGTGCTTTTTAGCAATAAGGATCAGCAAGAAAGAGCAACCTAACAAGCCTAACTAAACTTTCCCTAATCCCTCTGCAGCACCTCTCCCTTCTCTAATTACTGCAGCCACACAAGTGAGTGATATGCCTGACGCTGCCTGCTATTTATAGGGGGGGGGGGGGGGCTCCAGGAGGGAGTGTAGCCTGATTGGCTCCCCTGTGCTTGCTGACTGTGATGTAAAGGGTCAAAGTTGACCCTAATGATGTAGTATAGGAGGCAGGTCGAACCGCCATAAAGTTCGCGTTCATTCGTGAACGCAAACCACTGAAGTTCGCACAAACTAGTTCGCGGTAAAACCGTTCGGGCCATCTCTACTCCTCTGATGCGCCGTTCCCCGCTGACGGCACCCGGCTAATTAATCCTCTAACTAGACGAATAGAGCTGCGGCTGCGCGCGGGAGCGAGTACGTGCGCGGCCACGGCCAGTCATCTCTATTCATCTACTTAGATGAATAATTAGCCCGGTGCCGGCAGCGAGGAATGGCGCATTGGAGGAGGACGGCGCGGGACATTGCAGCTGCAGGGGGCCGATAGAAGCCCCAGGTAAGTGTCAGTTTTAGCTTCTTTTTATGTACCGGAGAACTCCTTTAATACCAGTTGCCTGGCTTTTCTACTGATCCTCTGCCTCTAATGCTTTCAGCCATAGACCTTCAACAAGCATGCAGTAGATCAGCAGTTTGGCCCAGTGCACACCAAAAACCTCTAGCAGATCTGCAAAATGCAAGAGGATTTTGAAGCAGTTTTCAGGGCCCATTCACACTAGAGCGTTTTGCCACGATTTCGACAAAACGCTCAAACGTCGGTGTAACAATAGTGTGATAAAACCCTATGTGCCCGTTCTTACTTAGACGTTTTGCCGTAAACGCTGCAAATCACCCAAAATCGCGAAACGCAAACGCGTTGCCTGCACCATTTTCAGGCGATTTCCCGGTGATCGCGTTTCAGTGCTATAGAAGCGCTGAACGCGGAAAAATCACCAGCGTTTTGCGTTTCTAGGTGTGAATGGGCCCTCAGAGCGATTCTAGGCATGTTTAGGGCTGGTTCAGACGGATGCTTACGGAACGTTTACCGCAAGCATTCGGAATGTTGCGGTAAACTCTCCCATTCAAGTGAATGGGAGCGTTTACACCGAGCTTTTGCGCGCGTTAACACGATCGCGGCGTTCGGGTCCCGATTGTTGCTAGCGTTCGAGCTGCCCCTGGAAGCGACATGTAGCTTCCAGGGGGCGGCCAACCGCGACGGCTAATGTCCCCCTAGGGGAAGAAACAATGCGACCGCATCGGAACGCGACAGCTACTGAAAGCCTGGCCGCGCAGCCGCCGCAACGCCCCCAAGTGCGACGCCACGCAGATGTCCATCTGAACCAGCCCTTAGAGACGTTTTCTAAACATGCCTAGCGGTTTTTGGAGTGTTTTTGTGTAGCAGATTACAAACGCCTGGAAAACTGCTCTGATCTAGCGTTTTTCAGACTGGTTTTCCACTTTCCTATACTTTAACATTGAGGCAGAAATCAGAAAAATGCTTAAGCCCCCGAGTTTGCGTTTGGGGGAAAAACAAACCACTCTGGAGTGCACTAGCCCATTGAAATACATTAGCCAAGCGTTTTTTTCCCTGCAAGCGTTTTAAAATACGCTTCAGAACTGCTCTGGTGTGCACCAGCCCTCTTACATTATTGTCAGATCTGACAAGATTAGCTGCATGCTTGTTTCTGGTGTTATTCAAACACTAATCTACTGAAGCCAAATACATCAACAGGACATCAAAACCAAATAAATATGGCAGTCTCCATATTCTTCTCACTCCAGTTGTCCTATAATCTCATTTTTTTTCCATAAACCAAACTTAAAGGATTTATGCCTAGAGAAGTGATTGCGTGGTTTCACATCACATCCATATTCCTTTACAGGTACCTATCTGTAGATCGTAAGCAGTTCTTATATAATGGAGAGCAGGCAGGAGCTTGTTACCTCGAGTGCTCCAGCCTGCGTGTAGCTCTGATGTATTCTGACTGTAATGTGATACAACAAGACGGCCCTCAATCTGTAACCCCTTCAGTGAATTTCAGACCGATCATTTCCACCGCTTCTTACCGGCTGAAGCAAAACAAAAGGTCCTTTGATACACCTAGAGCTTTCCTAGAATTCACTCTGCTTATTGGTGAACGGATCCTACGACGAGACAGAGGTGACATTGTGCAGCGGGCACTTCAGGGTTAACAGTGGAAATGATCGGCGTCCTGCTGCTTGTTATAGCACATTAAGTTTCCGGAGGTCCTGTGTGCAATTCCTCTTTCTAGCAACATGGCTGCCTGCTCTTAGGTAACGTGTATTTATTTGCCTGTATCTCTTGTGTTCAACGTGTCATTTGAGGAACATTAGTAGCAACAAATGTCATTCTTTTAAATGATGGTAGAAACGGCTGGAGGATAGCATTATGTTTATAGAGCGGACACATCCTGTATCTGGGCTGCTGTGTGCATGATGCTAGGGAATGGACACTCACATATTGCTTCAGGCTGCTGTTTCCAGAAAAGGAATGGAGTTGAACATTCCTGCAGTGTGAAAACGTCCAGTGTGGGCTTATGATGGGTTCTGAAGTAAAACTACTTATATAAGTCTGCTCTGTGATGTGGTATTGCACTGCAAGGCGCACAGTGTTTAGAATACTCAAGGTAACTGAGGGCTGGTTCACACAATGACATTACAAAATGGTCTGCCTGTGGATCGTAACAGAACGGATCCAATATTAATCTATGGATCCATTCACATTTGTCCGTTCAAATGGATCTGTTCTGCACGATCCGCTGAAGAGACCGCAAGTTTGGTACTGCAGTGATCTCTCAGCGGAGCCCAGCACAACGGAAACACACTGAAGCACTGCATTGGGGGCAATGAGGAACGGATCCTAAGGGCTTTTTCACATCTAGGACGTTTTGCAGGTTTTTTTTTTTTAAGCGCCGACTATTTTCAAAATCTCCCTAAAAGCGCTTGTGCAATGATTCCCTATGAGAGTGCTCACAACTGAACGGTTTGTTTCCGATCTGCTCAGCAAAGCGCTGCCTGCACCATTTTTTTTGGGCGATTTTGCTATAATGGAAGATATAGGAAAAGTGCAAAGCGCTCACAAAATCGCTTTGTGCGGCGATTGCGTTTGCGCTTTTAAGAATAAATACACTGTATTTATTCTTTTCCGGGTCAAAGAGTTCACTTCCGGACTTGCATCAGGAAGTGAAAAAAAACTGTAAAAAATCGCTGTACACAAAATCGTAGTGTGTAGAGATTTTGATTTTTAGATGTGAACAAAGCCTTAAAGAGAATAATAAATCTCGCTTCAGAGCTCATAGTTAGCAGGGGCATGTGTGCCCCTGCTAAACCGCCGCTATCGCGCCGCTAAACGGGGGTCCCTTCACCCCCAAACCCACTCCCGCAATCGTTGGTCGTAGAATTGGTCGTTCCTGGAGGCAGGGCTAACGGCTGCAGCCCTGCCTCCAGTCGCGTCTATCAGACGCGCATCACCGCCTCTCCCCCGCCCCTCTCAGTGAAGGAAGACTGAGAGGGGCGGGGGAGAGGCGGAGATACGCGCTGACAGACGCGCGTGGGGCAGGGCTGCGGCGGTTAGCCCTGCCCCAACCAGGAAGAATCAGAATCTTTATTTCGCCAAGCAAGACTGGGTCGTGCCCGGAATTGGGCTTGGCACGTACAGGGTACTGATACACAATATAGTTACAGATACAGGACAGGACATGCAGTAGGAACAGAACTTACAGAATACAGAACATTATATAACCTTTATGCAGAGGGAGACAATGTGGCATAAGTTACAATACAAAAAAACAACCGAATGGTATGCTTGAGCTGGAGCGCCGTCTATGTGCAGAGTGCTACAGTGCGTCATGGTATTGTGGGGTGGGGATGGGCATTCCTATGGAGAGAGTTCAGGAGGTTGACAGCCGAGGGAAAGAAGCTGTTCTTGTGTCTTGTGGTCCTGGTGTAGATGGATCGGAACCGAAGCTTCCGGCTCGAGGGGAGCTGACTAAAGGAGCGGTAGCCTGGGTGCGAGGGGTCGTTTGCGATCTTTAATGCTCTGGTGTTCAGCCTGGAGTGGTAGAGGAGGTCCAGAGTGGGAAGTGATCTCCCGATGATCCTCTCCGCAGATCTGATGACCCTCTGCAGTTTGAGCCTGTCGCTGGCGGAGGAGCTGGCGTACTAGACCAGGATGGACGAGCACAGGACGGATTCGATTGTGGCTGAGTAGAAGTTTGTCAGAAGTTTTTGGGCCCCACCGAACTTTTTCAGTTGCTGGAGAAAGAAAAGTCTCTGTTGGGCTTTCCTCTGTGTTGAGGCAGTGTTGGCGTTCCACCTCAGGTTGTTGGAGATAGTTGTGCCCAGTAGGCGGACACTGGGAACTCTTTCTACTTCCTTGCCGTCAATGTGGATTGGAGGTGGGGTAGAGGCGCGCCTCCTGAAATCAACGATCATCTCTACTGTTTTCGCTGTGTTTAGGACCAAACGAGGGGATGCGCTGCACGGAGGGGGATTTGGGGGTGAAGGGACCCCCGTTTAGCGGCGGTTTAGCAGGGGCACACATGCCCCTGCTATCTATGAGGTCTGAAGCGAGATTTATTCTCGCTTCAGACTCTCTTTAACACACTGGCTAAAAAATGGATCGTTCTAGCCAGCCAAATCCACTTTGGTGATGTGGTCTGGGGGGATATGGGGAAACGGAATGGAAACGTATCTGTTTTCACAGATCCGTTTACCACTTAGGCTTCCTGCACACTGCAAATCTGATTTGCGATTCCGATTCCGCTCTTCAAAATCCTGATTTTTGCCTGAATGCTATCAACAGAAAAACGCAGCATGCAGTAACGATTAAATGGATACCCAAAGTGTCATGTGACATGATGAGATAGACATGTGTATGTACAGTGCCAAGCACCCAAATAACTATGCTGTGTTCCTTTTTTATTTTCTCTGCCTGAAAGAGTTATACATCAGGTATGTAAGTGGCTGACTCAGTCTTGACTCAGACAGGAAGTGACTACAGTGTGACCCTCACTGATAAGAAATTCCAACTATAAAATGCTTTCCTAGCAGAAAATGGCATCTGAGAGCAAGAAAGAGATAAAAAGGGGAATTTCTCATCAGTGAGGGTCACACTGTAGTCACTTCCTGTCTGAGTCAAGACTGAGTCAGCCACTTACATACCTGATATTTAACTCTTTCAGGCAGAGAAAGAAAAAAAGGAACAGCATAGTTGTTTGTGTGCTAGGCACTGTACATACACATGTTTATCTCATTATGTCACATGTCACTTCAGGTATCCTTTAAAAATCGGAATTGGATGTAAAAAAAGCAATTAAGAATCGCAATCGTGTGCAGGGAGCCTCAAAGTGAACCTGAAGATGCTTCTAAAAAAACCAAAGTTTTGCTTACCTGGGGCTTCTGCAAGCCCCCTGCAGCCATTGTGTGCCCGTGCCGTCCTGGAACAATCCTCCGCTCCCCCACCGCGGCTGAGCTTTGGTACTGCCGACTTGTACGTCGACGGCCACTGCACCTACACAGCCCTGGCGGTGCACATCCTCACTTTCGTTCACGTCAGCGTCCTGCGCATGCAGAGGAAGATATTTCTCTTCCTGTGCATGCACAGGACGGCAACGTGAGGGAGAGCGAGGATACGCTGCCAGGGATGTGCAGGTGTAGTGACTCGAAAACGAAACTTAGCCGCAGTGGGGGACGGGAGGATTGCTCCAGAACTGTGCGGGCACAGGGCAGCTGCAGGGGGCTGGCGGAAGCTCCGGGTAAGTGAAACTTTTTGTTTTAAAGAGCCCCAGAGATTAGAGAATCGCTGTATTTTTACTTACCCGTTGCTTCCTCAAGCCCCATAAGCATGGATGTGTCCTTCACCGTCCGGCGGCAGTCAAATCCCGGTAAGCGGCTCAGTCTGACTGAGTGACGTCAGCCAGGGGCTTCTGCGCTTGTGCAGAAGGTCTGCCACTGACGTCACTGAACCGATTACCGGGGAAGATTGCGGCTGAATGGTGGTGCTGAGGAGAACGGTGAGGGACACATCTGTGCTTATGGGGCTGGAGGAAGCGCCGGGTAAGTAAAAAAATACAGCGATTTTTCTCATCTCTGGGTATCTTTAAGTATCTTCAGGTTCCCTTTAAAGGACACCCGAAGTGAAAATAAACTCATGAAATAAACTATTGTATCTATCTTCCTTTTCCTAAAAATGACTTTTTAAGATATTCCAAAGTTTCATTTTATGTTTAAATGTCCTTTTTAAAAGACTTACGAGGTGACATGTGACATGAGATAGACATGTGTATGTACCGTGCCGAGCACACATAACTATGCTGCGTTCCTTTTCTTCTTTCTCTGCCTGAAAAAGTTAAACATCAAGTATGCAAGTGACAATTTCTGTCTGGGTCGGGACCGGGTCCTCACTGATTAGTAATTACAGCCATAAAACATTTTTCTGTCATTAAATGGCTTTTAAGAGCAGAAAAGAGATAAAAAGGGTCAATAATTCATAGATTTGAGCTCTGGCATACTGCAATGAATGTGTCATTGAGCAGAGACAATGAAACAGCAAAAACTTAAATACTAGATTTAAATATAAAACTGTGGGATAGCTTATAAAGTCATTTTTAGGAGAAGTAGGATAGATAATTGTTTTTCTCAGAAGTTTTTCACCTCGTAAGTCCTTTAAGTTTAATTGTTTAATGAATGTTTCATTGAGCAAAACCAATAAAAGTATGCCAGAGCTAAAATCTGTGAACTATTAACACTAAAGGCCCATACACACGTCGGATTTTAGCGAACGACCCGTCGTTTGAACGTTCCGTCGTTCGGACGTTTTCGCGTCAAATCCGACGTGTGTACAGACTATCGGGCGGATCGCTGGAAACCAGTCTTATCACGCGAATGATAGTCTGTACACACGTCGGATTTGACGTGCGAACGACTGAACGACGGGACGTTCAAACGACCCGTCCAGAAAAATCCGACGTGTGTATGGGCCTTTAGTATCTCTCTCCTGCTCCCAGAAGCGAGGGTCACACTGTAGTCACTTCCTGTCTGAGTCAATCACTGAACAACTCCTTCAGGTAGAGAAAGAAAAAAGGAGCACAGCATAGTTATTAGTGTGCTTGGCACTGTACATACCCATGTCTACAGTGGGTTGCAAAAGTATTCGCTGCCCCCCCTTGAAGTTTTCCACATTTTGTCACATTACTGCCACAAACCTGAATCAATTTTATTGGAATTCCACGTGAAAGACCAATACAAAGTGGTGTACACGTGAGAAGTGGAACAAAAATCATACACGATTCCAAACCTATTTTTACAAATAACTGCAAAGTGGGGTGTGCGTAATTATTCAGCCCCCTGAGTCAATACTTTGTAGAACCACCTTTTGCTGCAATTACAGCTGCCAGTCTTTTAGGCTGGTTTCACAGTGGGACATTACAGGCGCACGTTAGAGCAGCCTGTAACGCACCCCACCGCAGAGCAATGAAAAATCAATGGGCTGTTCAGTGCCCACGTTGCGTTACATAGTAACGCTGCGCCACCAGACAACGTACTGCATGCAGTACTTTCTAAGCGGCAGAGCCGCGTTAGACTGCTTGCACATGCTCAGTAACGTTGGGGAGGAGCGGAGAGCGGCCAGGCACATGGCTAATTAATATTCACTGCACTCAGTGACGTGCAGTGTTTACTTCCTGGAGCGGCCGCTCTGTGCAGCGATTGGCCGGCGGGACCACGTGATGCCGCATGCGCACAAGAGTACGCATCACGGCATTACGGACGCCAGAGTGAGCTGCACAACGCGGCTCACTTTGACGTCCAAAGCAGGGAGCACCAGGCGTTGCGTTAGGGGCACGTTATGCGACCATAACGTTCCCTAAAACGCAACGTCCTGGTGTGAAACCAGCCTTAGGGTATGTCTCTACCAGCTTTGTACATCTAGAGACTAAAATCCTTGTCCATTCTTCTTTGCAAAACAGCTCCAGCTCAGTCAGATTAGATGGACAGCGTTTGTGAACAGCAGTTTTCAGATCTTGCCACAGATACTCGATTGGATTTAGATCTGAACTTTGACTGGGCCATTCTAACACATGGATATGTTTGGTTTTAAACCATTCCATTGTTGCCCTGGCTTTGTTTAGGGTCGTTGTCCTGCTGGAAGGTGAACCTCCGCCCCAGTCTCAAGTCTTTTGCAGACTCCAAGAGGTTTTCTTCCAAGATTGCCCTGTATTTGGTTCCATCCATCTTCCCATCAACTCTGACCAGCTTCCATGTCCATGCTGAAGAGAAGCACCCCCAGAGCATGATGCTGCCACCACTATATTTGACAGTGGAGATGGTGTGTTCAGAGTGATGTGCAGTGTTAGTTTTCCGCCACACATAGTGTTTTGCATTTTGGCCAAAAAGTTCCATTTTGGTCTCATTTGACCAGAGCACCTTCTTCCACATGGTTGCTGTGTCCCCCACATGGCTTGTGGCAAACTGCAAACCGGACTTCTTATGCTTTTCTGTGAACAATGGCTTTCTTCTTGCCACTCTTCCATAAAGGCCAACTTTGTGCAGTGCACGACTAAAGGTGCGTACACACGCCGGACTGGAGGCAACGACGGGTCCGTCGTTACCTCCCGCTGGGTGGGCGTGGCAACGACAGTCCGGCGTGTGTACGCACTGTCGGCGGACTGATACGGCTGCTTCTGAGCGATCCGCCGGGCGTACACACGCCGGACTGTCGTTGCCACGCCCACCCAGCGGGAGGTAACGACGGACCCGTCGTTGCCTTCAGTCCGGCGTGTGTACGCACTTTAATAGTTGTCCTATGGACAGATTCCCCCAGCTGAGCTGTAGATCTCTGCAGCTCGTTCATAGTCACCATGGGCCTCTTGACTGCATTTCTGATCAGCGCTCTCCTTGTTTGGCCTGTGAGTTTAGGTGGACAGCCTCGTCTTGGTAGGTTTACAGTCGTGCCATACTCCTTCCATTTTTGAATGATCACTTGAACAGTGCTCCATGGGGTGTTCAAGGCTTTGGAAATCTTTTTGTAGCTTAAGCCTGCTTTAAATTTCTCAATAACTTTATCCCTGACCTGTCTGGTGTGTTCTTTGGACTTCATGGTGTTATTGCTCCCAATATTCTCTTAGACAACCTCTGAGGCCGTCACAGAGCAGCTGTATTTGTACTGACATTAGATTACACACAGGTACACTCTAGTTAGTCATTAGCACTCATCAGGCAATGTCTATGGGCAACTGACTGCACAGAGACCAAAGGGGGCTGAATAATTACGCACACCCCACTTTGCAGTTATTTAATGGTAAAAAATGTTTGGAATCATGTATGATTTTCGTTACACATCTCACGTGTACACCACTTTGAATTGGTCTTTCACGTGGAATTCCAATAACTGATTTATGTTTGTGGCAGTAATGTGACAAAATGTGGAAAACTTCCATTCAGACCATTCAGCCAATCGCAAAGCATTTTGCTGTAGATGGTGATATGATTGGACAACTGTTCCCCATGAGGTTTCCTGCTGGGTCCCCTAAAGTAGAATAGCACCTGCGGCACTGCATTGCACCACCTATTCGACGTTCACAGTGCAGCGGGTGAGTTGTGGTATAACGGTATGCAGTGTGTTACCGCAATAATGTACCAGTTAAAGAGTACTTCCACGGAAAATGGACAGAGCCTGTAATGACAGGCTCTGCCTGCATGATGCAGGATTGGGGGGGGGGGGGAGGGGGTGCAAAGTGAAATACTCACTTGTTCTGACCTCATCCATTCAGGCAGGTGTTTGCTCTGCCTCCCTGTCAGAAGGGGATTATTAAATTGCCGCCAGGGCATTTTGCATGCCCACCTACGATGGCATCCGGCCCCGCACCCTGCTCATCAGCCACCAATCGGGATACTGCTGCTGCATCCTGATTGGTGTCTGCTAGCAGGCCACAGCCACGCAGGTGGAGGTTTTCAAAGACTTTGGCAGTCTTCAGAAACATTGCTGCAGCCACACTGCAATATTGTTACACTATTGTAACAATATGTTTCATTATTGTAACAAAGATGTTATAACTAGCACTGTATATTTTGCACGTGGAGACAACTTTGTATGCCTGAAACTGTAACTTGAGTCATTTGTAAGTAGGGGGGTGTCTGCTAACAGCAATATATAGATAAAGGAAATGTTTCTGATGCTGAAACCAGGAAAAGTACTGTAAGAGTGGGTATTCTGAATAACTTACTGCATTGAGAAATTGATGACGATTCAATTGTACTGTGTGTCATTACAGTGCCTTTAAGACAGGGGTGTCAAACTTAAATACAAAGTGGACCGAACTTGAGCTGTGGGACCAAGTCATGGGCCGACCTCAATGTCTGGTGGCCAGCTCTCTCCCTTACAGAGTTTCCTGGTGTCTAACAGCCACCCTCCATCTCCTATAAAGTTCCCTTATTTTTATTGGCACTCCCTCCCTCTCTCCATCTATACAATACCCTGAGGTTTAGTGGTCCTCCCTCCCCTGTACAGTTTCTTGGTGTTAAGTGGCCCCCTCCTACCCCTATACAGTTCCCTAGTATCTAGTGCTGTCCGCCTCCCCATATGGCGTTCCCTGGTTATCTGCAAAAGCCGCTCCATCATTGTTGGCATTCCTCCTCCCATCTTCATAGACACAGAGCAGGGCACTCGACTTTTGCCAAGTGATGCATTTGCTCAACATTGGGGCCACACAGCCTCACCTGCAGAATCTAGTTCTATCCTGGCAGGCAACACAAGTTGAGGGGAGATTGTGCTTGTGTATGCACCCTTAGGTCTGTTTAAAGAGAGTCTGAAGCGAGAATAAATCTCGCTTCAGACCTCATAGATAGCAGGGGCATGTGTGCCCCTGCTAAAACGCCGCTATCACGCGGCTTAACGGGGGTCCCTTCACCCCCAAATCCCCTCCGTACAGCCGGGGAGCGCTTCCGCATTGAGGCAGGGCTAACCGCTGCAGCCCTGCCTCCCGCGTGTCTATCAGACGCGTACCTCCGCCTCTCCCCCGCCCCTCTGTCTTCCTTCACTGAGAGGGGCGGGGGAGAGGCGGCGATGCGCTTCTGATAGACTTGCTGAGAGGCAGGGCTGCAGCCGTTAGCCCTGCCTCCAGGAAGAGAAAATCTACGACCAAGTTGACGACCAAGTTTTGCGAGGGTGGGTTTGGGGGTGAAGGGACCCCCGTTTAGCGGCGTTTTAGCAGGGGCACACATGCCCCTGCTAACTATGAGCTCTGAAGCGAGATTTACTCGCTTCAGAGTCTCTTTAAAGGGAATCTGAAGTGAAAATAAACTTATGATATAATGATTTGTATGTGTTGTACAACTAAGAAATAAAACCTTAGGAGCAGAGACCGAAGTCTGATATTGTTTCCAGTACAGGAAGAGTTAAGAAACTCCAGTTGTTATCTATGCAAAAGGGCTTCACTAATGGTGGGAATAGGCGGTGCATTTCTGCGGCTCGGTTATGCCGCCGGATGGATTCCTGCGGGCGCTTCTCTTATCGGAAATTATCACGTCGGAAATTATCAATCGAGCCATCTAATGGCTCGATCCAGCCACAGAAACGCACCGTCTGTTCCTAGCATTAGGGCCTTTTTCCACTACACAGCTGCAGGGGCGCCTCTAGCCATTTTGTTACTCCAGGCGAAAAAACCTGTGGCGCCTCCCCCAACCCCCCCCCCCCCCCCCCAAGAAAATAATCGTAATGTGGCAGTGTTTCACCAAAAAATAATTGTAATGCGGCAGCGTTTCACGAGAAAATACACTTATTGCGGCAGTGTTTCACCAGAAAAATACACATAAAAGCGGCAGCGTTTCACCAGAAAATACACAATGCGGGCAGCGTTTCACCAGAAAATACACATAAGCAGGGCTCCACTTCCATGAGGCACAAAGGGTGACAGATGGAGGCACACAGGGCGACATAGGGAGGCACAGAGGGACAGAAGGAGGCATGAGGGTCAGAAGAAGTCACTAAAGGAGGACAGAAGGAGGCACAAGGGAACAGAAGGAGGCACACAGGGACACAAGGAGGCACAATGGGCAACAAAAGGAGGCACAATGGGGGACAGAATGAGACACAAAAGAGAACAGAAGGAGGCACAAGAGGACGGAAGGAGGTACACAAATGGGCAGCGGGCGGTACAGGGGGACAGTAGAAGGCATGAGGACCAGAAGGAGGCACAAAAAACGACAGGAGGTGCAGGGGGACTGAAGGAGGCACACAGGGGGACAGAAGGAGGCACAAAGTGAGGCAGACCGGAGGCACAATGGGGGACTGAAGGAGGCACAAAGGGGGCAGAAGGAAGCACGATGGGGGACAGAAAAAAACACAAGGGGCAGAAGGAGGCACAGGGAGACAGTAGGAGGCACAAAGGGGAACAGAAGGATGCACAAAAGGGTGACAGAAGAAGGCAGAGGGAAGTGTAAGGAGGCAAAGGGAGACAGGAGGCAGAGGGGAACAGACAGAGCCACAGGGAAACAGAAGAAGGCACAGAGGGAAAGAGGAAGGCGCAGGGGGCAGAGGTGGCACATGGGGACTGAAGAGGCACATGGAGACCGAATGAGGCACAAAAGGAGACAGGAGGCACATGTGGACAGAAGAAGGCTGAGTGGGACTGAAGGAGGAACAGGGGGCAGAGGTAGCACAGGGGGATAAATAAATGCACAAGGGGACATAAGTAGGCACAGGTGGACAGAAGGAGGCAGACTTGGCACAGGGAGACTGAAGGAGGCAAATGGAGACAGAAGGAGGCACAAAGGGGGACAGGAGGCATAAAGGGAGAAAGGACAAACTGGGTCAGACATGGCACAAGGGACAGAAGGAGGCACAAAAGGAACAGAAGGAGGCACAAAGGGGGAAAGGATGTATAGGGGACAGAGGGACACAGTGGCAGCTGCCTGCAACGTACGCTAAGCAGATGCAGCAGAAGCAAGTAATAGAACACCTGTGGGGGCATGGCTTAGTCGGGGTGTGGCTTCATCCAAGGGCGTGGCTTAATCCAGCAACATGGTGCCCCCAGGACCAATGGCACTCCAGGCAATGGCCTGTACTGCCTATGCCTAGAGGCTCCCCTGCATCCATATCAGTCCGGGATTTTGGACGCTCAAAAAAAAAAAGATAGGCTTTTCTAAGTACACTTCAATGGTAAATGGAATGCAAACTGGTGTACTGTGTTACTGATTCGGAACCCACGGCTATCAACGTGCAAGCCCCATAGTGATTTTATTGCATCAAGTTGCGATGATATTGTAAATCGCAAATTGCTAGTGATTTTTAAATCGCTAGGGTTGTTACTTGATCATAGAAATCATGAGAAGTATTTTCCACTATAGTGATTCGATTTGGAAATCGCAAACTCTTTCTGGAGCGATTATTATTATTATTTTTTTTTTTTTTGATAGTGCAATGCGAATGAAAAATCACAATCGCATAACAAAATTAATGAAAAATTGCAGTCGCTGGCATTTGTGATTGCGATTGCTAGTGAAAAAGGGCCCTTAAGGTGGCCATACATTAGCCGACCAACCAACCAATTGACCATCCAATTCTATTATTATAATCGAATTGGATGAAGATTGGTGCTGCCAAGTGCATGCCCGACCGACAAAGCGACCAATTTCGGGACAGAAATTGGCCGCATGTTCGATCGCGCATGCTGGAAGATGTCAGGCCGGAGTTGGTTGGTCGGGTGTGCGGCGGTACGGCGGTCGATTTGCGAACAAGCGACGAGATGAAACCCCCCCCCGCCGCTGCCGCCACAATGTATAAATGTATGTAGTGTGTGCATTTATACATTACCTGTCTGGTGTCAGCCTCCACGTGGTTTCCGTCCATCTCGCCGGGTTCCGCATACACGCCGGCGGCGCATAGCATCTGACGTCAGTATATGTATGCGTAGCGTGTATGTGGCTGTTACCCAGCGAGATGGATGGACACCGTGCGGAAGCTGCTACAGGACAGGTAATGTAGAAATGCACACACATTACATACATTTATACATTTTGGGGACAGCGGCTGGGTGGAACGCGGCAGGCTCAGCCGATTCCCTGATGATTTCATGCTGAAATTGGATGAGAATCGGCCTGTAGTGTATGGGCAGATTCGACAAAGAGACCAATTTATCTCTAATCAGATTTGATTAGAGATAAATTTGTCTCTTGGTTGAATCTGCCCATAATCTTCTAATGTATGGCAAGCTTTAACTCTTCGGCAAGTCGCAGAGAGCTTAGTCTTCTGAAGCTTATCTCAATTGTCTGTCACTGTATTATTATTTTTTTCTGCAGAGGAAAGTTCAAAAGATCCTTAGCCTGTGAAATCCTTTAGAATACTTAGTGTAGTGTGTAAACTGCAAATATTAGAGAATGATGCAATGTTATAAAAAAAACTATATAACTGAAATTAAAAATATAAAATAAAAAATATAAAATATTAAAAATATTGCTACTAATGTTAATTAATTGCGAAGAGAAGTTTAACCCATTCAGGTTCCGTCGTTTTCACGTGAGAAATGTTCACTTCCCATTCATTAGCCTATAACTTTATCACTACTTATCACAATGCACTGATCTATATCTTGTTTTTTCCGCCACCAATTAGGCTTTCTTTGGGGGGTACATTTTGCTAAGAGCCACTTTACTGTAAATGCATTTTAACAGGAAGAATAAGAAAAAAATGGAAAAATTCATTATTTCTCAGTTTTCAGCCATTATAGTTTTAAAATAATACATGCCTCCATAATTAAAACTCACGTATTGTATATGCCCATATGTCCCGGTTATTACACCGTTAAAATTATGTCCCTATCACAATGTATGGCGACAATATTTTATTTGGAAATAAAGGTGCATTTTTTCCATTTTGCATCTATCACTATTTACAAGTTTAAAATAAAAAAAATATAGAAATATTTCATCTTTACATTGATATTTAAAAAGTTTAGACCCTTAGGTAAATATTTACATGTTGTTTTTTTTTTATTGTAATGGTTTTTTTTTTTTTTTTATACTAAAAATTTTATTAGGGTACTTTTGGGAGGGTGGGAGGTAAACAATAGATATATAATGTAAATGTGTGTTTAATTCTGTTTTTTTTTTTTTTTTTCATGTGTAGTATTACTTTTTGGCCACAAGATGGCGGCCATGAGTTTGTTTACATGACGTCACTCTAAGCGTAGCACGCGCTTAGAGTGACTCATCGCAGAGGGAACGGCCAGAAAAGGCGCAGCTTCCGAGAGAAGCTGTCGCTTTTTCAGCGGGGGAGAGGAATCAATGATCGGGCTCCGTAGCCCGATACATTGATTCCTTGGCTACCGAATCCGCGGCCGGGAGTGCGCGTGCACGCGCACGATCGGCCGCGGGGGCGCGCATGGTTCCTGGACGTAGAAACTACGTCCAGGAACCAAAATAGGTTAATAAATGTTAGCACTTGTCTAGGATGCAGGGCATGCATTTTTCAGTCTGACAGAGGCGGTGTATGCCTGTGCGATTAACCATTCAATTGCAACATGTGTTTAGGGACGCGCAACCTCCCCCCCCCACACACACACACACACACACCTTTTTTTAACTATTAATTGATTATCCGTTCTACACCACCAATTCATTATGTCATAATTTTTTTTTTTCCGCTGCTGTGTCACTTTTAAGATGGTTGAATTCAGTCTGTCAGCTGCTCTTGTGCACCTACTGGGTGCTTGTTTCGCTCAGAAAGAGCAGTGGACAGGTGACCCCACCCTGAGGTCATGCGCAGAAGTGACATGTCTCATTTTTCTGCTCTAGAGTAACACAAAAATGTATCAAGCACTCACCCTGGTGATGCTTCAAATGCTGCCATTTTTCTGCGTATAAATTGCACCTGAATGGCACTCATGGCCAGAAGCGGGGAAGCTGAACTGCTCCACAAGCGTACAGTTCAGTTGTCCATGTAAAACGGGCCGAAGGCTTTGTTCACACATAAAAAGGTGTCCAGTCCTGTCAATTTTTGACAGTTGGAATCAGTTTTGTATGGGTTTCAATGGCTCTGTTCACATATAAAAGGTGTACATTTCTGGTCCTGTCAGGTAAAACTGATGCAAAACGGACAGGACTGGACTGGAAATTTTACAGACTTCTGTGTGAACCGTGCCTCAGGGCTGGGGCCCACTACAAGGCGTGAAGCGCAGTCGCTAGCAATTTTGTGGTGGCACTTTGCAAGCGATTTTTGGAGCGATTTCCCTGCTCTGATACATTAGAGTGGAAACGCTCCCAAAATGCTGCATATCCTGCAATTGCGATTTGCCTAATCACAGTCACTCTAGTGGAATCTGCCCCTTCCATTTACATTGGTAGAGCATTTAGGGAGATCTCTAGTGATTGAAAGTAATCCCTAAACACTCTAGAGGGGTTCCAGCCCTTAGCACTGTCATGGTTTAGGAAGCCAATTCATCTATCAGTATGTTTTTGGGATGTTGGAGGAATCCAGAATGTCCAGAGGAAACGTGTAAACTCTGAGGCCTAGTGCACACCGGAGCGTTTCCGCTGCGGTTTGTGATCTGCTTGCGGGTGCGGATCCGCTAGGGTAATGTATTTCAATGGGCTGGTGCACACCAGAGCGGGAGGCGTTTTGCAGAAACGCATACTCCCGGGCTGCTGCAGATTTTGGATTGCGGATGCGTTTCTGCCTCAATGTTAAGTATAGGAAAAACGCAAACCGCTCTGAAAAACGGCACTTCAGAGCGGTTTGCCAGGCGGTTTTTGTTACAGTAGCTGTTCAGTAACAGCTTTACTGTAACAATACATGAAATCTACTATACCAAAACCGCTACACAAAACCGCAAAACGCTAGCTGAAACGCTGCAGAAAAATAAGAAAAAGCGTTTCAAAATCTGCTAGCATTTTGCGGATCTGCTAGCGGTTTTTGGTGTGCACTGGGCCTGAGAGGACAAACAAACTTCATACATTTATATTAAGGTTTTTCTATTAACTAGTTGCCGACCGGGTCACGCCGACGGGCGTGGCCGTGGCGGCAGCCCCAGGTCTGCCTAACGCCGATTGGCTTAAAGTCCTGGGGCTCTGTTTTGCAGGAGATTGCGCGCAGGCTGCGCATGCATCTCCTGCTTGGTGGGCAATTCGCCGCTTGGGAGACTGCTAGACGGCGAAACCGCCGTCTATTTACCTGTACAGTGCTGCGACCGAAAGCACCGCTGTACTGGGCACAGCCGTGTGACGCGGCTGTCACCCTGTGGGACACAGGAGCGATCCGCTGTGATAGGCTGAAGCCAATCGCTGTGATAGACTGGCCAGGGGAGGGAGGGAGGGTAATATAAATAATTAAAAAAGCACAGAAATGTAATTAAAAAAAATACAATAAATATTTATAAAAAAAACAAACAAACCTGGGGTCCATCAGAGAAAAGGGGGGGAAGGGGGAATCACCTGTGTGCTGTGTCGTGCAGCCCTGCAGCTTGGCCTTAAAGGGGAACTGAAGAGAGAGGTATATGGAGGCTGCCATGTTTATTTCCTTTTAAGCAATACCAGTTGCCTGGCAGCCCTGCTGATCTTCTGCCTCTAATACTATTAGCCATAGCCCCCGAACAAGCATGCAGTAGATCAGGTGTTTCAGATCTGATAAGACTACCTGCATGCTTGTTTCTGGTGTTATTCAGATACTACTGCAGAGAAATAGACGAGCAGGGCTGCCAGGCAACTGGTATTGATTAAAAAGAAATAAATATGGCAGCCTCCGTATATCTCTTACTTCAGTTCCCCTTTAAAGGGAACCTAAACTTAGAGGGATATGGATGTTTCCTTTTAAACAATAACAGCTGCCTGGCAGTCCTGCTGATCTCTTTGGCTGCAGTAGTGGCTGGATGACACACCTGAAACAAGCATGCAGCTAATCTAGTCCGACTTCAGGCAGAGCACCTGATCTGCATGCTTGTTGAGGGGCTCTGGCTAAATGTATTAGGGCTCGTTTCCACTATCGCGAATCCGCATGCGTCCAACGCATGCAGATTCGCACATGGTATGCAAGTGGATGGGCCTGTTTCCACTGTTGCGTTGGTGATGTGCGTTTTTTTCAGCGGTAAAAAAACGCACAAAAGAGCCAACGAATTCGCCTGCGAGTGGAATGCATGCGAATCGCCGCTAATGTATTTAATAGGAAATTCGCATGCGGCTATGGTATGCGAATTTTCATGCGAATTCGCATGCGAATTCGCATAGGTACCAATGTGATTCAAACAGGCAGTGACATGGTTAAATTCGCATATACCCTCACCTATGCGAATTCGCGGCAAAAAACGCATGGGAAATCGCATCCGCATGCGATTTCATCAGCGGTGGAATCCAGGCGATTCCGCACCGCAATAGTGGAAACAAGCCCTTAGACACAGGATCAGCAGGAGAGTCAGGCAACTGGTATTATTTCAAAAGGAAAAATCCATATCCTTCTCAGTTTAGGTTCCCTTTAAAGCTGCAGTGGCCTATTTAACAAAAAATGGGCTGGTCTTTAGGGGGGTAACGCACTCGTTAGTGCATACTGTCTGAGAAGTTGTGGTGTAAGGCAACAGGGAGATCTTTGCAGACCTGTGAATATACCATCGCTGTGCACTTATGCACCTATTAATGTACAGACTACAGTAATATAGATAATGATTAGTTTATTTAACTGTGTACTCCTTGGATAGCAGAATACGCAGTGAACCTAGAGGTGGATGTACTACAATAGTAGAAGACCATGTGAGGTTTTACTCCTGTCAGTCAAGAGCAGAAAAATGTGGCTGCAGTGACCAAAATATTGCAAAAAAATTGATTAGTAAAAGTGTACCTGAGGTGACCAAACGGAAGCCTCTGGATCCTGCATAGGCTTCTCCTGGCCCCCATCATTGCCCTGCGCAGTCCACCAAAAGAAATCTGTCAAGACCATGTCTGATTTGTAATTATGACCATGCTCCCCATCATGCATGAGTGCAGCCATAGCCGTGCGGGCACAGTAAATACACACTCATGCATGAAGAGGAGCGTGGCTGCGGATTTCAGGAAGGTCATGGGCGGTCGCAGTAGGGACGACGAGAAAACAGGAATCCTCTGAAGGAAACAGAGGCTTCCCTCTACCTAGATGAGTGTCTTTTTGTTTTTTTGACCGAGGTTCACCTTGGTTCACTTTAGTTTGTGGCTGCAGCTCTGGCGCTTTGAGTCCACCAGGAGAAAAGCACAATATAAATGTTCTGTGTCTTGTCTAAAGAATGAAAATATAATAAATCTCCCTTATGTTGAGGTGAGCAGATGGTATGGTCAGATTTTAACATAAACAGAATGAATCCATAGACTCCGCCAGCCTTGTATCAGCAGCCCAGGCAGGTGATGGCTTAGGACAGCGGGCTGTGTCCCATCACCACCGCCGACCATCTGGCTGCATGCCTGGAGGGTTGGAGCGGGAGGTATGGAGTGCCCTGAATGTTTGCGGCCGCCCGGGTGCAGTGCCGGGGGGGGGGGGGGGGGGGGGGGGAGAACTATCATGTCACCCTACTCCTCCACAGTGCTGCTGCTGTGGAAGAAACCACTGCACACTCGCTTTCCCTGGCTCTGGGCTCCATCAGACGCTAGAGCTCCAGGTCCATGCTGTCTCTTTTCCATTGCTGCTCACAGAGGAGACAGCGTGGACCTGGAACTCTAGCATCTGATGGAGCCCAGAGCCAGGGAAAGTGAGTGTGAAGCGGTTTCGTCCGCAGCGGCAGCACTATGTAGGAGTACAGTGACAGGAGGGGTCCCCGATGTGCGTTTACCATCCCACAGCAGCCTGTGGAGGCCACGCCACCCAGCACACCATGTAGCGGCAGCCCATCACCCACCCCACAGCAGGCCATGGAGTCCACCCTCCCACCCACAGCAGCCCGTGGAGCCCACCCACCTACCCAAGAGCAGCCCATAGAGCCCTCACACCTACCCCCCCCTACCCCAGAGCAGCCCATGGAGCCCTAACACCCACCGACCCACCTACCTTACAGCAGCCCACCCACCCACCTATCCCACAGCAGACCACCTTCCTACCCACCTAGAACCTACCCCACAGCAGCCCACCTACCACACAGCAGTGCACCTTCCCACCCCACAGCAGCCCATGGAGCCCACCAGACAGCAGCACATGGAGCCCACCCTACAGCAGCCCATGGAGCCAGCCCACCCCACAGCAGGCTATGGAGCCCACCATCCCTCTGACACCACATAGCAGCCCAAAGAGCCCACCCGACCTCCCTCCCACCCCACAGCAGCCCATGGAGCCCACCTTCCCTAGCATCCACCCCACAGCAGCCCATGGAGCCCACCCTTCCAAAACAGCCCATGTAGCCGACCCAGCACAGCAGCCCATGGAGCCCACCCACCCCACAGCTGCCCATAGAACCCACCCACCCCACAGCAGCCCATGAAGTCCACCCTTCCAACCACCCCACAACAGCCCATGGAGCCGACCCTCCCATTCACCCCTCCCAGAGCAGCCGATGGAGCCCACTCACCCACCCCACAGCAGCCCATGGAGCCCACCCTCCCTAGCACCCACCCTACAGCAGCCCATGGAGCCCACCCTTCCAACCAACCAACCACCCCACAACCCCATGGAGCCGACCTTTAACACCCACCCATTCCAGAGCAGTACATGGTGCCTACCCTCCCTAGCGCCTACCTCACAGCAGCCCATGGAGTCCACCCTCCAACTCCACAGCAGCCCATGGAGCCCCCTCCTACGCTCCCACTCCACAGCAGCCCATGGAGCCCCTCCCACTCAATGGCAGCCCATGGAGCCCCCCCTAACACCCACCTCACAGCAGCCCATGGAGCCCCCCTAACACCCGCCCCACAGCAGCCCATGGAGCCCACACTCCCTAGCACCCACCCCACAGCAGCCCATGGAGCCCACACTCCCTAGCAACCCACCCCACAGCATCCCATGGAGACACCCTCCCACCCACCCCGCAGCATCCCATGGAGACACCCTCCCACCCACCCCGCAGCATCCCATGGAGACACTCTCCCACCCACCCCACAGCATCCCATGGAGTCACCCTCCCACCCACCCCACAGCATCCCATGGAGTCACCCTCCCACCCACCCCACAGCATCCCATGGAGTCACACACAGCATCCCATGGAGTTACCGTCCCACTCACCCCACCCCATGGAGCCACCCTCCCACAGCAGCCCATGAAGCCACCCTCCCACCCCACAGCAGACCATGGAGTTACCGTCCCACTCACCCCTCCACAGGAACCCATGGAGCCCCCTTCTACCCTCCCACTCCACAGCAGCCCATGGAGCCCCCCCTAACACCCACCCCACAGCAGCCCATGGAGCCCCCCCTAACACCCGCCCCACAGCGGCCCATGGAGAGCGGCCCATGGAGCCCACCCACCCCACAGCAGCCCATGGAGCCCACACTCCCTAGCACCCACCCCACAGCAGCCCATGGAGCCCACACACCCTTGCACCCACCCCACAGCAGCCCATAGAGTCCACCCTTCCACTCACCCCACAATAGCTCATGTAGCCCTCACTCCCTAGCACCCACCCCACAACAGCCCATGGAGCCCACACTCCCTAGCACCCACCCCACAGCATCCCATGGAGTCACACACAGCATCCCATGGAGTTACCGTCCCACTCACCCCACCCCATGGAGCCACCCTCCCACCCCACAGCAGACCATGGAGTTACCGTCCCACTCACCCTCTCCACAACAACACATGGAGTCACCCTGAATTCTCTTGCCAGCTACTGTCTGTGGAGGGGGAGGGAGTGGGGGTGACCGTAATCTGTCCCCCAATTTGTCATTAGCTGTCTGGAGGAAGAGGGTTGTTAATCTGTTGCCCTATCTGTCATTAACTGTCGGGGGGGGGGGGGGGCAGTTTGCGATAGACAAGCAAATTTTGGTCTGCAGTTTGGGCACTCTGCCCCCAAAAGGTTTGCTAACACTGGCTTAGGATATGGTATAATGGGAGATATATTGCATAAGGGCCCATTCACACTTAGAAACGCAAAATGCCGGCAATTTTTGCGGGAGTGATTTTTTTTTTTCCCGCAGAAATGCATCATCAATCACTGGACAATGCAGCGATTTCTCCGCAATCGCGTTTAGCGCTTCTATAGCATTGAAATGCGATTGCCGGGAAAACGCCTGAAAATGGTGCAGGCTACACATTTCCGTTTTGCGATTTTGGGTGATTTGTGGCAATTAGCGCAAATCACCCAACTAAGAACGGGCCCATAGACTTATTACACTAGCGCTTTCAAAAGCGCTATCGTTTTAGTGTTTTGACGAAATCGCCAGCAAAACACTCAAGTGTGAATGGCCCCTTAGTGTTCAATAGACCTACAGAAACTGTGATACAATCGTGACAGCATGAGCCAGAATCATGGGGAATGTCAAATCATTAAGGTTGTTTTAAAGACCATGGGAGGCCCAACTTAGTTTAGGCTACTTTCCCACCAAGACGTTGCGTTTTAGGGGACGTTATGGTCTCATAACGTGCCCCTAATGCAACGCATGGTGGTGTTGAAGCTGGACATCAGATTGAGCTGCGTTATGCAGCTCTCAAAGCAGCCGCTCCAGGTTAGTGATAGGAAGTCCGGTCTTTTTAAAGATTCGGATCATTTAAATCGGATCATTGAAAAGAGCCGGATCTTTGAACCGAATCATTTGAATCATTTTACTAGGGAAGCAGACTGGGTGAAATGACTAGCAGGACAGGACTATCCCTGCACTGTACATTCTGTATGGCCTGGAACACACCAGAGGAGTTTTTCTGAGCGTTTTGAGTTTTTCAATCTGCTGCTAATGTTATCCTATGTGTCTGTGCACACTGGAGCAATGAGGTTTTGTAAAAAAAACCCATAGCATTACATTGGGAAGAGCTTTTAAAACCTCTAAAAGCTCTTCCCAATGTAATGCTATGGTTTTTTTTTTACAAAACCTCATTGCTCCAGTGTGCACAGACACATAGGATAACATTAGCAGCAGATTTAAAAACGCAAAACGCTCAGAAAAACTCCTTTGGTGTGCACCAGGCCTATGTTCTTGTTTCTTCCAGACAGACATCCACTGTGAACTGAATCTTTCATTGTGATGATCCGGATGATTCGACTCACAGAAAAGATCCGGATCAAATGAACGATTCGTTCATGATCCGGACAACACTACAGTACCACCACGAGTCACCACAGTGCAGTGAATATTAATTAGCCATGTAGGAGGAGGAGGAGGAACAACACCTCCTTCTCCAACATTACTGAGCATGTGCAAACAGTCTAACGTGGCTTAGCCCAGTATGACGTACAGCATGCAGCACTTTGTTTAAACGTGCTGTGTTACTATGTAGTGCAACGTGTGCACTGTGAACAGCACATTGATTTTACAGTGCTGTGAGTTAGGCTGCGTTACTGGCTGCTGTAACGTGGGACTTTAACGTCCCACTGTGAAACCAGCCTAAGTCTAACAAAAATAGTCCTTAAAGTGAATGGGAACCGCTTTTAAAAAAAAATGATAGATACTTACCCAAGGCGAGGGAAGGCTCTGGGTCCTATAGAACCTTCCCGCTCCTCTCCTGGTAACGTCGTGCCAGTGCTGGCTCGCCCGGTAGCAGTATTTGACTAAATTAGTCAAATACTGCTTTACCCGGCAGAAGGAGGCTTCAGAAGTCTTCAGGGAGCCCGAGTGCTCCTGAAGAACGGCGGCCCTGTACTGCACCTCCGCAAGCACGCTCTCTTGCACGCTCACGCCTGTGCAGTATGCAGTATGGAGGACACGGCTCCTGAAGACTTCCAAATACCCTTTCGCCGGGGGATTGAAACTGGGGGGTTAGGGATTGGGGGGGGGGGGGGGGGCGCAGCACAGGATAGAGCGCACCGAGAGAGGAGACTGAAGGCTCTATATGACTCAGAGCCTTCCCTCTCCTTAGGTAAGTATTTGCTTCATTTTTTTTTTAAATGCGGTTCCCATTCACTTTAATGAATGTATATTTTATTTCTTTGTGTATCTGTATATGTTTTTCCCCCCTAACTGTGGTTAGTATTCCTTGACATCATGTTACATCTGCTATTGTAATCACCTGTTCTGTATTTTGTACCAGTGTTCATATTTGATGTATATCATTGTATCATGATGTATCCCTTGTTTGTTTTCTTACATTGTATCGCGCCACGGCATATGTTGGCGCTTTATAAAGAAATAATAATAATAATGTTGACATGTATTTGGCCTGGAACCCACTTGCAGCGGTTTTGCAAGCATTTTGAAATACTAAAAATTTAAAAATGTAAACTTGTCTAAAGATCATTATATGTTCAATACAAAAATATATTCCATATAAATCTTTATACACATCCAGTGTCATAAAAAAACACATTAAAGACAATGCGGACAATCTCTGAGCTAGATATCAATAAGCACATAGTCGGATGTGTTCAGTCACTGCAAATGACTCGAATTTAATGCAGATAAACATACTTGTGATTTAATAACACTCTACTGTGCAGTATATTAAATGGACGTCTCTAATATTAATATGTATGTGTATATGTGTGTATGTATATATAATATGTGTATGTATGTATGTATATGTATATGTATATGTATGTATATATATATATATATATATATATATATATATATATATATATATATATATATATATGTATATATGTATATATGTATATATGTATATATGTATATATGTATATATGTATATATATGTATATATATATATATATATATAATATATATATACATGCACACATACACACATATATATATGTATGTGTATATATATATGTATATGTATGTATATAATTATATTGCAGGGTCACATAGTAAGTTCAGAGAGGTCTGTGCCATAAATTGTCAAAAAGCTGGCAAGCATAAAACACTGTTCATGCATTTGCCAGCTAGCAAATTGTTAATACAGTTGCATAAGCCAGTTATCTGCATAGCAAGCTCCAGCATCAGTATGCATCAAGCGGTAGCAGGGATTGTATATGAGGCTGGGAACAGAAATGCTAGTATTGCAGAAAACGCAGCGCTTATGCATATAATGTTAGTCAATGGGCCGCATAAAAAAAATGCATATAAAAAATGCATATGTGTTTTATAATATGCGTGTTTTTAAAACTTTTCAAAAACGCACATAATGAAAGTCAATAGTGACACAATGTTATGCGTGTTGTATACATTTTTCATGCGTTTTTTTTATATTTTTTTTTTTTTTTTTTTTTTTTTTTTTACAGTTTTCTGATGTATTTCTGCTTCCTGTTGATTTCCTAGTGATTTGGAAAACGCATTTGTGTTTTCTATATGCAAACAGCAAACTCATTAAAGTGCACGCAAAATGCAAGCGAACGCATGTGCGTGGAAAAAACGCAAAGGCACACAAAATGCACATGACAGAAAACGCGACCTTGCACGCACTGACAAGTGTGCACCCAGTCTGACAGTTTTGGCGTTTTCGGGGGGGGGGGGGTTTATCTCCCACCAAACGCTTGTGCAATGAATGTCTATTAGAATGTTCATATCAGCGCGGGTCGTGTGCTGTCCATTCAGTAAAGCGGTGCGTGGACCATTTCTGAAGTGATTCTGCCTCAATGGAAAGTATAGGAAAAACGCAAAATGCTCACAAAATCGCTTTGTGTAGCAATTGCATTTGTGTTTTTAAGAATAAATACATTGTATTTATTATTTACCGGGTCAAAGTGTTCACTTCCTGACCTGTACGAAGAAACGATAGTGCGCGGGATCGCGGTAGGTAAATATTGACCTCACTGCACTTCGGGGGGACAGCGCTGGATTGCCAGGCCACCGGAAGACGGGGGAAGCCTTGTTAGGATCCAGAGGCTTCCCCCTCCTGAGGTAAGTATACCCCAAAGGGTTTTTTTTTCATTACAGATCCTTTTTATTAGGCTCACAGTGAGAGTTGCGTTGCATTCCCTGAACATTATCCGCGCATTGCATAGATCGAATCATGCGGTCAATAGAAAGTATGCACAACCGTACTGTTAACGCTGGCGTTATGCGGTAAATGTCCTACATGCAGTGTGTTAATGAAACCACACTCAGACTGCACCGCTACAGCCGCACTGTAAATGTTGCATTACTTTTGCATAGCAGTGTGTTGTTCTGCATTACAATATGGCTATTATGACGCACTGCAATAGCCCACTGTGAACCTAGCCTAAGGTTTCTACACACTAGAGCAGTGTGGCTCCTATTTCACATTTCACTAATGTTTTAAAATTGCCTTCAGAACCTATAGGGCCTATTCACACGTGAGCATTTTGCCGGTGATTTTGGCAAAACGCTCAAGCGCTAGCACTGTTTAAAGCGCTAGTGCCATAATTCCCTATGGGCCCGTTCTCACTTGGGCGATGTGCGTTAATCGCCAGCGATTAACGCAAATCGCCAAATGCAAATTTGTATCCTGCACCATTTTCAGGCAATTACCCGGCAATTGCATTTAGTGCTATAGAAGCGCTAATCGCAAAATTCGGCAAGTGTGAATGGCGATTTTTATTTATTTATTTTTTGTTAAAAGCCAAAAATCGCCTGAGCAAACAGCTAGCGGCAAGTGTGAGTGGGCCCTTACTGTTTGTGATTTTCAATGGAAATTCCCTCGCCCCCCCCCCCCCCCCCCCCTCCAAAAAAAAAGAATTATTAAGTGCTTTTCTGTGCGATTTTTAATTTTCATGGTGTGATTTCATTTTTTTTTCAACAGTTCGTTTCATCACCAAGATAAAATCAAACAGAATTCGGCAGCATTAAGGCCCATTCACACTAAAAGCACTTTTCTGAGTGTTTTGCGATTGATTCGCTTTTTTAAAAATCGCTCCCATTCACTTACATTTAAATCGTGGTAAAAATCGCACCAAAAATCGGGTTTTTTTTTCCCGCAATTTCTAACACGATTTTAATGAAAGTGAATGGGAGCGATTTTTTTTTTTTTTTTTTTTTTTTTTTTTTTTTTTTTTTTTTTTTTTTAAATCGCTCCCATTCACTTTCATTAAAATCGTGTTAGAAATTGCGGGAAAAAAAAACCCGATTTTTGGTGCGATTTTTACCACGATTTAAATGTAAGTGAATGGGAGCGATTTTTAAAAAAGCGAATCAATCGCAAAACACTCAGAAAAGTGCTTTTAGTGTGAATGGGCCTTGAACACTTGTCTGTTTTTGTGCATATTTTTTGCAAAATAAAAATGAGAATTCATGTTAATTAACCACTTGAGGACCACAGTCTTTCTACCCCTTAAGGACCGGCCACTTTTTTTCCATTCAGACCACTGCAGCTTTCACGGTTTATTGCTCGCTCATACAACCTACCACCTAAATGAATTTTGGCTCCTTTTCTTGTCACTAATAAAGCTTTCTTTTGGTGCTATTTGATTGCTCCTGCGATTTTTACTTTTTATTATATTCATCAAAAAAGACATGAATTTTGGCAAAAAAATGATTTTTTTAACTTTCTGTGCTGACAATTTTCAAATAAAGTAAAATTTCTGTATACATGCAGCGCGAAAAATGAGGACAAACATGTTTTTGATAAGAAAAAAACCATTCAGTGTATATTTATTGGTTTGGGTAAAAGTTATAGCGTTTACAAACTATGGTGCAAAAAGTGAATTTTGCCATTTTCAAGCATCTGGGACTTTTCTGACCCCCTGTCATGTTTCATGAGGGGCTAGAATTCCAGGATAGTATAAATACCCCCCAAATGACCCCATTTTGGAAAGAAGACATCCCAAAGTATTCACTGAGAGGCATAGTGAGTTCATAGAAGATATTATTTTTTGTCACACGTAAGCGGAAAATGACACTTTGTGACAAAAAAAAAAGAAAAAAAAAAAGAATCCATTTCTTCTAACTTGCGACAAAAAAAAATGAAATCTGCCACGGACTCACCATGCCCCTCTCTGAATACCTTGAAGTGTCTACTTTCCAAAATGGGGTCATTTGTGGGGTGTTTACTGTCCTCGCATTTTGGGGGGTGCTAATTTGTAAGCACCCCTGTAAAGCCTAAAGGTGCTCATTGGACTTTAAGCCCCTTAGCGCAGTTAGGCTGCAAAAAAGTGCCACACATGTGGTATTGCCGTACTCAAGAGAAGTAGTAGAATGTGTTTTGGGGTGTATTTTTACACATACCCATGCTGGGTGGGAGAAATATCTCTGTAAATGACAATTTTTTCATTTTTTTTACACACAATTGTCCATTTACAGAGTTATTTCTCCCACCCAGCATGGGTATGTGTAAAAATACACCCCAAAACACATTGTACTACTTCTCCCGAGTACGGCGATACCACATGTGTGGCACTTTTTTGCACCCTAACTGCGCTAAAGGGCCCAAAGTCCAATGAGTACCTTTAGGATTTCACAAGTCATTTTGCGGAATTTGATTTCCAGACTACTCCTCACGGTTTAGGGCCCCTAAAATGCCAGGGCAGTATAGGAACCCCACAAATGACCCAATTCTAGAAAGAAGACACCCAAAGGTATTCCGTTAGGAGTATGGTGAGTTCATAGAAGATTTTATTTTTTGTCAAAAGTTTGTGAAAAAAACAATAAAAATCAATTTTCCGCTAACTTTTGACAAAAAATAAAATCTTCTATGAACTCACCATACTCCTAACGGAATACCTTGAGGTGTCTTCTTTCTAAAATGGGGTCATTTGTGGGGTTCCTATACTGAACTGGCATTTTAGGGGCCCTAAACCGTGAGGAGTAGTCTGGAAATCAAATTCCGCAAAATGACCTGTGAAATCCTAAAGGTACTCATTGGACTTTGGGCCCTTTAGCGCAGTTAGGGTGCAAAAAAGTGCCACACATGTGGTATCGCCGTACTCGGGAGAAGTAGTACAATGTGTTTTGGGGTGTATTTTTACACATACCCATGCTGGGTGGGAGAAATAACTCTGTAAATGGACAATTGTGTGTAAAAAAAAAAAAATCAAAAGATTGTCATTTACAGAGGTATTTCTCCCACCCAGCATGGGTATGTGTAAAAATACACCCCAAAACACATTATACTACTTTTCCTGAGTACGGCGGTACCACATGTGTGACACTTTTTTGCAGCCTAGGTGCGCTAAGGGGCCCAACGTCCTAGTCACGGGTCATTTTGAGGCATTTGTTTTCTAGACTACTCCTCGCGGTTTAGGGCCCCTAAAATGCCAGGGCAGTATAGGAACCCCACAAGTGACCCCATTTTAGAAAGAAGACACCCCAAGGTATTCCGTTAGGTGTATGGCGAGTTCATAGAAGATTTTATTTTTTGTCACAAGTTAGTGAAAAATGACACTTTGTGAAAAAAACCCAATAAAAATCAATTTCCGCTAACTTTTGACAAAAAATAAAATCTTCTATGAACTCGTCATACACCTAACAGAATACCTTGGGGTGTCTTTTTTTCTAAAATGGGGTCACTTGTGGGGTTCCTATACCGCCCTGGCATTTTACGGGCCCAAAACCGTGAGTAGTCTGGAAACCAAATGTCTCAAAATGACTGTTCAGGGGTATAAGCATCTGCAAATTTTGATGACAGGTGGTCTATGAGGGGGCGAATTTTGTGGAACCGGTCATAAGCAGGGTGGCCTTTTAGATGACAGGTTGTATTGGGCCTGATCTGATGGATAGGAGTGCTAGGGGGGTGACAGGAGGTGATTGATGGGTGTCTCAGGGGGTGGTTAGAGGGGAAAATAGATGCAATCAATGCACTGGGGAGGTGATCGGAAGGGGGTCTGAGGGGGATCTGAGGGTTTGGCCGAGTGATCAGGAGCCCACACGGGGCAAATTAGGGCCTGATCTGATGGGTAGGTGTGCTAGGGGGTGACAGGAGGTGATTGATGGGTGTCTCAAGGTGTGATTAGAGGGGGGAATAGATGCAAGCAATGCACTGGCGAGGTGATCAGGGCTGGGGTCTGAGGGCATTCTGAGGGTGTGGGCGGGTGATTGAGTGCCCTAGGGGCAGATAGGGGTCTAATCTGATAGGTAGCAGTGACAGGGGGTGATTGATGGGTAATTAGTGGGTGTTTAGGGTAGAGAACAGATGTGAACACTGCACTTGGGAGGTGATCGGACGTCGGATCTGCGGGCGATCTATTGGTGTGGGTGGGTGATCAGTTTGCCCGCAAGGGGCAGGTTAGGGGCTGATTGATGGGTGGCAGTGACAGGGGTGATTGATGGGTGGCAGTGACAGGGGGTGATTGATGGGTGATTGACAGGTGATTGACAGGTGATCAGTGGGTTATTACAGGGAAGGACAGATGTAAATAATGCCCTGGCGAATTGATAAGGGGGGGTCTGAGGGCAATCTGAGCGTGTAGGCGGGTGATTGGGTGCCCGCAAGGGGCAGATTAGGGTCTGATCTGATGGGTAACAGTGACAGGTGGTGATAGGGGGTGATTGATGGGTGATTGATGGGTAATTAGTGGGTGTTTAGAGAAGAGAATAGATGGAAACACTGCGCTTGGGTGGTGATCTGATGTCGGATCTGCGGGCGATCTATTGGTGTGGGTGGGTGATCAGTTTGCCCGCAAGGGGCAGGTTAGGGGCTGATTGTTGGGTGGCAGTGACAGGGGGTGATTGATGGGTGATAGGTGATTGGCAGGTGATTGACAGGTGATCAGTGGGTTATTACAGGGAAGGACAGATGTAATTAATGCACTGGTGAATTGATAAGGGGGGGGGGTCTGAGGGCAATCTGAGCGTGTGGGCGGGTGATTGGGTGCCCGCAAGGGGCAGCTTAGGGTCTGATCTGATAGGTAACAGTGACAGGTGGTGATAGGGGGTGATTGATGGGTGATTGATGGGTAATTAGTGGGTGTTTAGAGAAGATAACAGATGTAAACAATACATTTGGGAGGTAATCTGACGGCGGGTTTGCGGGCGATCTAATGGTGTGGGTGGGTGATCAGATTGCCCGCAAGGGGCAGGTTAGGGGCTGATTGATGGGTGGCAGTGACAGGGGGTGATTGATGGGTGATAGGTGATTGGCAGGTGATTGACAGGTGATCAGTGGGTTATTACAGGGAAGAACAGATGTAATTAATGCACTGGTGAATTGATAAGGGGGGGTCAGAGGGCAATCTGAGCGTGTGGGCGGGTGATTGGGTGCCCGCAAGGGGCAGATTAGGGTCTGATCTGATAGGTAAAAGTGACAGGTGGTGATAGGGGGTGATTGATGGGTAATTAGTGGGTGTTTAGAGGAGAGAATAGATGTAAACAATGGATTTGGGAGGTGATCTGATGTCGGATCTGCGGGCGATCTATTGGTGTGGGGGGGTGATCAGATTGCCCGCAAGGGGCAGGTTAGGGGCTGATTGATGGGTGGCAGTGACAGGGGGTGATTGACGGGTGATTGACGGGTGATTGACGGGTGATTGACAGGTTATCAGGGAAGATAGATGCATACAGTACACAGGGGGGGGGGGGGGGGTCTGGGGGGGGTCTGGGGAGAATCTGAGGGGTGGGGGGTTGATCAGGAGGGGGCAGGGGGCAGGGGGGGGGATAAAAAAAAAATAGCGTTGACAGATAGTGACAGGGAGTGATTGATGGGTTATTAGGGGGGTGATTGGGTGCAAACAGGGGTCTGGGGGGTGGGCAGGGGGGGGGGGTCTGAGGGGTGCTGTGGGCGATCAGTGGGCGGGGGGGGCAGATCAGTGTGTTTGGGTGCAGACTAGGGTGGCTGCAGCCTGCCCTGGTGGTCCCTCGGACACTGGGACCACCAGGGCAGGAGGCAGCCTGTATAATACACTTTGTATACATTACAAAGTGTATTATACACTTTGTAGCGGCGATCGCGGGGTTAACATCCCGCCGGCGCTTCCGTATGGCCGGCGGGATGTTACGGCGGGTGGGCGGAGCCAGTTGCCGGGGGAAGCGCGCGTCATCAATGACGCGATCGCTCCCCCGGCATGCCTAAAGGACGCGCCGCCTGAAGGCGTATTGCGGTCCTTTAGGCGTCCACTTTGCCGCCGCCCATGGGCTGTGGGCGGTCGGCAAGTGGTTAATGGGCTGGTTCACACCTGAATGCATTTTTCCCAGGCAGAAAAAAAAAAAACAGTGCATCACTGTGTGCATTTCCTCCATCAATTACATTAACTTGTGTGAACATTTTTTTTTTTTTTTTTTGTATTTTCCAATATTCAAACACATATGGTATGTGGAAATCTCATAGCATGCGCTGCATTTCAAGGATGATTGAATCATACAGGCTAATGGCAGTGCTTTTTTTACTCCAGTGTTGTCCTTGCGGTTGGTCAAGCACATGCATTCCAAAAATCAGATCAGAAAACATGCAGTGGAAAAGGGTCATTTTCTACATACAGTGCTTTTGATTGATGGTGAGAAAGCACACGTTTTTCTGCGTATGCATTTGTGCGGGTTTTTAAGCCTTTTTTTATATATATTCTTGAAGTATATTTTTTGTACCCATCAATATTCATAAGACAGGAATAGGAAACACATAATCGGGTATAATTTTGCATAAAAATGCATATAAAAAAAATCAAAAACCAGTACATGTGTTCTCATTGAAATAAATTAAGTGTTATTCATTTGCAGCATGCAGAAAAGTAGTGCATGTTGTCAGTTTTTGAAATAGAGAAACATTACAATACAGACATTACAAATGGTTTTACATAATGTGGTATGCCTTACTAATTAATATGTTAGGTGCCCCACAATAAGCTAGCAGCACCCACTAGCAGCCTTTTTGAAGCGCTAGTGATTTGAAAAAGCTCTTGCTAATGCAATGCTATGGGGGATTTTTATAAAATCATTTCCTTCTAGTGGGATCACACCCATAGCATTACATTAGCAAAAGTTTTTCAAAGCCCTCAGAAAAGCTCTCCTAGTGGGTTTCAGGCCTAAGCAGTGGCGTAGCTAAGGAGCAGTGGGCCCCGATGCAAGTTTTACAATGGGGCCCCCCCCAAGCACTCTATACGTAACAATTGATACGGCGCACCAAAACCTGCCAAGGGCAACTACAGTTTTCAGAGGTGCAAAAAAAGGATGGGAAACAGTTTGTTAAGGATTACCACTATTCAAAGTATCTATAGAAGTAATTATTATGTGCATAGGACCAATAGAGAGCTAATACTGTAGTTGACGGAGGGCCCTTCGGGGGCCCCTCTGACCCAAGGGCCCCGATGCGGTCGCTACCCTCTGCAACCCCTATTGCTACGCCCCTGGGCCTAAGCGATAATTTCCTGACGAGTAATTGCTGATCATCACTTGTGTGACACAGAAATATACTGTAGAACCCATAGTTAAAATTTAAGAGCGTACGGGTCACTGAAAGAGTACAGCTGAAGTAAATTATTGCTTAATGGTCCGGTTGTTTGTCACAGAGTACTTGTCAGCCCTCATATCCCTCCTATGGTTACTAATAAAGGTAAAGTTAGATCTGTGGAAGACTAAATATTAATCTCAGTTTGCTGATTGGGGCTAACACTGCCAATAATCTAGGATGTGTAGGGTGGCCCTCAATGTGTCAACTAGCAGTTTGCCTGGCAGATCGTCCCAGCTAAGTGCAGGCCAAGGCATTCTTCTTATACTCACCCCCTCTTCATGACTCTTTGTCATGTGCCATTTACAATACGGCTGAATTACCTGCCAGTTAACCTTTAGGCCTCTTTTGCACGGAGAGTTTATAGGCAGTGAAATGCCTCTCAAACACTCACAACTGCTCACTGCTGTCTGGCAACTGCTTGCTTACTACACAGTTCAACAGTCCATGGAAAAGAGGCCTTAGTCCTGGCAGCCGTGGTTGAAGTTGGACAGCAGAGGAATCTGGTTGGAGCAGCGGGTCAGTGCACCTTGGCTTGGAATAGGTAAGGAAATGTTTGTCCAGCTTAATGGGGGTCACTTAAAATCTGGAGTGGGTGCTGAAGTGATGCTGCATAATTAACTGCAGTCCCCATGTGGGAAAATGTCTATATGCTCTACAAGATCCTCTCTTTATCCTTGTCATGTTCACTTGGTGGGGGGGGGGGGGAGGGGGTGCTGCATAATAGGGGCAATGCTGCCTCACTGACTAACTGGAGTGGATGATGCTGCCTAAGGAGGGGTTACTTATTAGTTGGAGGGGGTTGCTACCTGATAGGGAGTCAATGACTATTTGGAGGAAGGGTTGCTGCTGGGGAGGGAGGGGTTATGTTCAGTCATTGAATTCTTGGAGGGGGAATGCTGCCTAATAAGTATCACTAGATACTTAGGGGAAGGGAGGTTGCTGCCTAATGAGGGTCAATAACGACATGTTGGTAGTTGATTTTGCTGAGGGTTGCCTTAAAAAAAAAATGTCAAAGCCATCAAGGGAGCCTTCACCAAAAAATGTTTGAGAACCACTGCACTAGTGCATTATACAGCAGTCTATTCTGTCTACACACTGGTGCATGCATTCTGTGCACAATGCAGAGCTGTTCCACTCATTGAGTTTGAATGGCGGCAGTTCTGCAACGCAAAGCACTGCAGGGTTCATTCGTTTTTGTAAAATGCAAGTCTTCCTGACAGCATGCCTGGGCCCTGAAAGGAATTTAGCAGTGGCACCTTCCTTACTCTACTCGCTGCATGCTTAAAACTCCTCTCTCTGTCAATAGTGTCATCAGGCTTTAACCACTTCACCGCTTCAGTCGTTTTTTAACCTTATGCATCCGAGCAATTTTCACCTCCCATTCATTCGCCAATAACGTTATCACTAATTATCACAATGAATTGATCTATATCTTCTTTTTTCCGCCACCAATTACCGTAGGCTTTCTTTGGGTGGTACATTTTGCTAAGAATTATTTTTTTCTAAATGCATTTTATTAGGAATATTAAGAAAAAAATGGAAAAAAAATCATTATTTCTTAGTTTCAGGCCATTATAGTTTTAAAATAATACATGCTGCTATAATTAAAACCTACGTATTTTATTTACCCATTTGTCCCGGTTATTACACCATTTAAATTATGTCCCTATAACAATGTATGGCGCCAATATTTGATTTGGAAATAAAGGTTTAGTTTTGCGTCCATCACTATTTACAATCTTATAATTTTAAAAAATATTAGTTGTATACCCTCTTTACATAGGGGCGTGCAGCAGCAGCCTTTTGGATGTGAAAGTCACATCCAAAAAGGTAAAATGTTTAAACAATCATTTTTAACTCACCGATGCTCCGGTCCTCACCTGCAGTTCACTTCTGGAATTTCCGACTTTAAAGTCGGAAAACCACTGCACGTCCGCATCCTCACTCCCGCCGACGTCACCAGGAGTGTATTGCGCAGTCCTCGTATGGTCTGCGCCTGTGCAGTACGCTTATGGTGACGTCAGCAGGAGCGAGGACATGGCCGCACAGGCGCAGTGGTTTTAAGACTCTTTTTTTGAAAATTTTATTTTTCTTTGTTTTTAGTAAAGAAGACATACAAACTCCAGACACCTCTTCCCTGTACGCAGACAGGGAGGCATCTGAACAGACATACACTACACAACACAGAAAAAGACCATCGCTGCCCTCAACCACCCACCCCTGCACTCCATCCGAAGGCATCCGACCCCCCCCCCCCCCCCCACCGAAGTCACACCTCGGTTTAATAATCTTAAGGCAAGACAAAGGCTCAAGTGCCTAGTTCAGTTAGATTCTGCTTTATCTATCCAGGGCTTCCAAACTTTTGTACATTTTTGAGGGCATCCTCTAGCGGTGTATGCTGCCTTATATAGAGGCAGAGAGTTGTTTATTAATGATTTCCACTGTTGTATGGTCGGGGGTCTGTTGCTTTCCAATTTAGGACGATAGCTTTCCGGTAGTAGAAGAGTGTGAGTCCGAGCAACGTTCTTTGGTTTCTCCTTGGAGCAAGTGAAGAGGTCAGGCCAAGAAGGCACCAGGTGGGGTCTGGTTGCACTGCAACTTGAGAGATTTGTGATATAAAGTCACATACAAGGATCCATGTAGGCGCAAGCCTAGGACAGTTCCAAAAGATGTAGGCGAAGTCAGCTTGAGGAGAGCTGCATCGCCAGCAGGTATTATTGTAGGAACTATCAAGCTTGGCCAGTCTAGCAGGTGTCAGGTAAGCTCTGTGCAGTATTTTAAATTGGATGAGCCTGTCTCTGGTGGCTATTAAGTGCTGAAACGGTACAATCCATGCGTCCTCCCAATCTTCATCATCAGTAGACGGAGCAATATCCATCCATGGAGCCTTAAAGACCGAGACATGGGGTTCAGTGATAAGGATAACGTTTTTATATATTAAAGATAGTGCTTTAGTGAGATTGTTGTTAGAGAGAGTATCTTCGACTTCAGATGAACGGATACGTGGAGGAGATGAGCCAAACTGGGCCTGAAATGCGTGTCGCATCTGGAGAAACCGGAAAAAGTGAGAGTTGGGAAGGTTATAAGCATCTTTCAGGTAATCAAAGGTTGCGAGTAGACCGGAGGAGGTAATGTGAGAGATAAGGCTGACACCTTTGGAAATCCAGATGATGGGATCGGGTATATAGTGTAGAAGTCTTTGAGGATAGGGTTGTTCCAAAGTGGAGTTTTAAGTGAGAACGTTTTGGTCTTAGGAGAGTCCCATGTGTGCACCAGATTCCACGCCTTGATTACTGTTTTCATGGATGTAGATATGGGGTAAGGGGCTTGGAGACCTCAATAAAGGAGCTGCGATAAGGCTTCATAGGAGCCAAGTTGAGCGGCTTCCAGGACTGTCGCTGCGTTAGTTTCATCTGGGCAAAGCCACCAGTTTGCAGTTACAAGGATGCTAGCGATATAATATTTCTGTAAGTGAGGGAAGGCTAGCCCCCCCCTCCGTCCACGGCCTCTGGAGTTTTTGGAGACTTATTCTGGGGGCTTTTTTGTTCCATATAAAACTGAGAAAAAGTGAATTGAGTTGGGCAAAAAAAATTTTGGGGACCCAGATAGGGCAGTTCCTAAAAACGTAAAGTAGGCGAGGTAGTATTTTCATTTTTATTAAGTTTATTCTTCCAATTAAGGATAAAGGAAGGATTTGCCATTCATTTAGACATTCCTTAGTGTGGGATATTAAGGGCAAGAGGTTATAATCATAGAAGTCAGCTACATTGTTGGTGATCTGTATACCGAGGTATTTGGTGTTAGATACCACCTCAAGGGTAGATGATGAGGTGGATATTGGTGTAAGTGGAAGAAGTTTAGACTTCCTCCAATTGACTCCGAGGCCAGTAAAAGGCAGGAATTTTTCAAAGATGTCTAGGACACCGACAATGGAGCTATCTGTGTCCTCGAGATAGATGACGAGATCGTCAGCGTACAAGGATACCCTCTACTCCAGCCCCCCGACCCGAAAGCCCGAAATAGCAGGACTTTGTCGAAGGGATGCAGCTATTGACTCCATTGCTAGGGCGAAGAGGGCCGGAGAAAGAGGGCACCCCTGCCGAGTGCCACGGTATAGCATGATTGGTTCTGAAAGGATATTGCCTATTTTAATATTAGTAGAGGGAGATTTATATATAGCTTGGATCCACGAGATCAGTTTTTGCCTGAAGCTAAATCTAGCGAGGGTAGCCCATAGGTAGCTCCACTCTACGGAATCAAAGGCCTTCTGAATCTCAACAAAGGCCAGGGCCTTAGGGGTTGGAGAATCTGCATTGAGTTGTATGTGGGTGAAGAGCCTTCTGAGGTTTATGTCGGTTGTCTTTTTAGGGATGAACCCTGTCTGGTCTGAGCTAATGAGTTCTGTGATAATTTGGTTTAACCTTGTGGTAATAACTTTTGTTAATATCTTGAGGTCATTATTAAGGAGGGAGATTGGTCTGTAGGATTGACATTCAAGGGGATCTTTGTCTGGTTTAGGGATAAGTATTAGATGGGCCTGATAAAACGAGGTGGGGGGGGGGGAGCCCTCCATAAGGGAAGAATTATATATAGTTTTTTTGGGGGGCAATAAGTCGGGAGTATCTTTTATAAAATTCAATCGGGATGCCGTCAGGGCCGGGGGATTTATTGCAAGGGAAGGAGGTAATGGTGTCTATTATTTCATCTTCTTGGATGTCAGCTTCAAGAGTCTGGGCTTGTTCAGTGGACAACATCGGTAGTTCTATTTGATCTAGATGGCTATTCATAGTAGCGTGAGTACTCACAAAGTGGGATTTGTAGAGATCAGTGTAATAATTTTGGAAGCACTCTACTATGTCGGGGACAGAGGTGGTGCCGCCTGAAGGAAGATTAATTTCTGGAATAACTGATCGAGCAGCCTGGTCTCTGGAAACATTGGCTAAGAGCTTGGCATTTTTATCCCCTTTTTCGAATAATTCTTGACGCCACTCTGTGAGAGAAGATTTAGTGATATCAGTCATGTGCAAATTTAGGTTCCGTTTGGCTTGCATTAGTTGCAAGAAGTCAGAGTCATAACCAGAATCGGCAAAGGTTTGTGAAGCTACAGACTCAGCAGTCTGCAGGTTCTCTAATTCTTGGTTGAACTCTTTCCTGTGGGCACTGATTTGAGAGATATATTCTCCTCGCAGAGTGGCTTTGAATGCATCCCATACAATTGTATCACATGCCGAACCCTCATTAATTTCCCAATATGACTGGAGGATAGGTGTTATATGTTTGCTTATGCTTTCATCAGAAATCCATTTTGGATCCAACCTCCAAATACTTCTGTTAGCTGTATAATTAAGGGAGAGATTAATTTCAAGGGGGGCGTGGTCCGAAAGCCCACTTGGTAGATAGTTGGCCAAAATAACGTTACATAACAAATCCGCGTTCCCAAATGCTAAATCAATCCGGGAAGAGGATTTATGTGTTGTAGAAAAATGTGAATACAGGGTTTTGGAGGAGTTTTTTTTCCACCTCCATATTTTAGGTAGGGAGAGGGCAGAGGCCCAGTTATTAGGTCTAAATTCGCAGATCTATTAGGGTTAGAGGTATCGCGTACCGGGTCCAAGATTGCATTATAGTCTTCTATGAGGAGTAATTTTGCAGGGAGAAATTTTGAGACTTTATTGCTAACCTCTGTAAGTAGTGGAGGTTGGAGATTAGGGGGTGCATATACTGTAAACCAATAAGACAGTATATCTCGTTGTGTATTTGTATCCGTAGGATAATATACCTGCCGTCTTTATCAACTTCTAAGGAGAGAACTTTGCACGCCAAAGCCTTGCTGATCAGGATGGAGACGCCCCTCGAGAAGGTAGAGAAGGTTGAATGATAATCCTTCTGAGTCCATGGGCGACGGAGCGTGCGCAGCCGCTCGCCGCTCATATGGGTCTCAAGTAAGATAAGGATCGGCGGCTTATATTTCTGGATGTATTGGAACATTAGAGAACGTTCCATGAGATTACTTTCAGGGGGGTCTCCATCCTGGCTCAGTGGCACATATACATAATATTACAATGGAGCGCAGTTCGGCGGGAAGCCGTGGCGAGGAGGGAGTGGCAACACAGGCCGCAGGAGGGGAGGGAGGGAAAAAGAGGTTGATGGTCATTATAGACAATACACACATTAACCCCATACGCAACAAGCATATGTATAACATAACCCCTGCTGCAATACTAAAGGAAAAAGAAAGTACGCAGCCTTGTATCCCAACAAATATGAACATTAGCACCTGGATTTTGTATTAAGACCCTGGATGCACAAGTATGTAGGTAGCAGTGTCTTTAGACATTCCTGAGATCCGTGGCAAACTTTAGTTAAAGGTAAACGACAACATAGTACTGGGTATGAGTATATATGGTTTCTCCCATCGTCCTCCAGGATGGCTGCTGCTGAGACATTGTTGTCTCCTGTCTCACTGGAAACACCTGAAATAAATTGTAAAGCCAATTAGGTCTGAGTCCATAAAGGACTCCTCCTCCCTCTCTCATTCAGTTTTTTGTTGTTTCCCATTCACACTGGACGCCTGATTAGTGAGCTCCTTTGTTATTTTGTCTGGCATGGGGGTTGCCTGGGGCACCCATGTTATAGATAGGCTCTATTGCCTTGTGGTGGTTGGGGGCTGGTAACGGAAGTTTCGGCCCTGGTGGGAGACGGTAGGGGAATGTGTTTTACCTTGTCTCCTTCACTCTCGATGGTATGAGAAGCCACCATGGCCGCCTTGCATGGGCGTGATTGTGCGCAGCCGGATCGGAGTTGCCGAGTGCTAATCTCGCGGGAGTACGCCGTAGGTATGGCGTCACTTCCGCTTCCGGTTTCTGGGAAAGTACCTCTGGAGTCTGGCGCAAGTCCGCGGGTATGTGGGTGAGCAGGAGATTGTTTTTACATATAGTACAGGCAACATTGCATTGATAGAATGTTCTCTGTCTTGTGTTTTCTCCCCACAGAAAGCCACAGCAAAGCTCAAAATAAGATGTAGAGTGTGCAATGCTAGGCTTCAGGAAGGGGCAACTAAAAATATATGCAAAGACTGTCATTCAAGATCAAAACAGTCCCCTACTCCAGGGGGAGAGAGCTCCCAGGCTACTTTAGCATTATTAGATCTAATGCAGACTGTGAAGACTGAAATCTCCAATACCTTTACTGCTTTTAGGTCAGCACTGTCGGTAACCCAGGATCAGTCCTCAGCTTCTATTTCAGGGGGGGTAGATCGTCTGGGAGACCCAAATGCAGATCAATCTACTGCTGATCGTTCAGATCAGCAAACGGGAATTCCTCAGCAAGGCCCTGTATCCAATGTTCAGGTCTCTTCTGAAGGTTCAGGAGAGGAAGGGGAGGCCATAGAGTCAGATATCTCTGAAACTTCTAAAGCAGTCAAAACGACTCGCTATTTATTTTCTGCAGAAGACACAGAGGAAATACTAAAGGCAGTATATGATTCCGAACAGATTAAATCTGGTGTACCGGTTACTTCTGTTCGTGATGACATATATAAGGGTTTGGTACAACAAGCAATCAAGGTTTTTCCCATACATGACTCCATTAAGGAACTTATTAAATCTCAGTGGAAAGATCCGGAAAAACGTTTGTTTATTCCAAGATCTTTTAAAAGGAGGTTCCCCTTCAACATTGAAGAAGAATCTCCTTGGGCGAAATGCCCTAAGTTAGACGCGGCTTTGGCGCAATATTCGAAAAACTCGGATTTATCTTTCGAGGATACAGGGTCCCTTAAAGATCCTATGGACAGAAAGGCTGAAGCCTTGCTCAGGAGAGCATGGGATGCAGTCTCCTTTTCCTTTAAGCCAGCTATAGCTTCAATTTGCTTGGCTAGGAATCTGGTGAGATGGGTTGAAGGATTGCAGAATCATCTAGTGGCGGGTACGCCCCATGAGAAGATTCTGGAATCTTTACCAGTTATTACTAAGTCGGTAGCTTTTCTTGCGGATGCAGCATCAGAAAATTTGAGGGCATCAGCAAAAGCAGCGGCTCTTGTCAATTCCTCCAGAAGGGCTGTTTGGTTAAACGCCTGGGAGGGTGATTGTGCTTCAAAAAACAATCTATGTTCCATGGAGTTCCAAGGAGAATTGCTATTTGGGAAAGATCTTGACGCAGTATTAGAAAGATCTTCTGACAAAGGGAAAAAGTTTCCGGACAAAAGGAAGAAAATTACCAAAAAGCCCTTCATGAATAAAAGAAACCCGATAAGGGGAGAATCCTCTACTAGGGGTGCTTTTCTGTCGAAAAGGTGGTCTTATAATGCGGGCAGAGGTAGAGGGTCCTTTCTGTTCAACAAAACCCAGGGCCCTGCCGCAAAACCAGCAAAATGACTATCAGGGTCCTGTAGGGGGGAGGTTAGAACATTTTCTTCCTGCATGGAAAGAGGTAACCAAAAGTCCTTATGTTTTGAGTTTAATCCAGTATGGTTACCGAATCGAGTTCAGTGCAGTTCCTCCTCCCAGCAGATTAGTGACAGGGGTCCCGAGGGATCCTCAGTGGGCACAGGCCTTAAGAGACTCAGTAATTTCATTACTGGAAAAAAATGTGATCAGGAGAGTCCCGCTGCAGGAACATTTTCAGGGATTTTATTCAAAAGTTTTTCTAGTTCACAAACCATCGGGGAAATTCCGAATGATCTTGAACTTGAAATCCCTGAACCCTTACATTGTGGAGAAAAAGTTCCGTATGGAAAGCATTACCTCTGTAAAAAACTCGATGTTTCCGGGAGCGTTCCTTGCAACTTTGGATTTGGAAGATGCATATCTTCACGTACCGATTCACCCAGCTTGTCAGAAGTTTCTGAGGTTTGCGATTCAGATCGGGGAATCAATATGTCATTACCAGTATAGGGCCCTTCCGTTCGGGATAACGTCCGCGCCGAGAATCTTCACAAAAGTAGGAAGCAGAGGTAATCGCTTTCCTTCATCTCCACAATGTAAGGGTTCTACCGTATCTGGACGACTTCCTGTTTCTGGCAGAATCCGAGGAAGTTTTAAGGAAGCAGCTAAATTTTTCAATAGAGTGGTTGGAAAAACTGGGGTGGATGGTAAGCAAAGAAAAATCCCAGCCGAATCCATCCCAAAAGATGCAGAGGGTTTACCTTCCAGTAGACAAGGTGGAAAAATTAATACAAAAGGTGCAATTTTTCAGGAAGGAAAAAAAGAGTATCACTAAGAGGAATCATGTCCCTACTGGGACAGATGTCCTCAACGTTTCCAGCAGTGGAGTGGGCCCAAGCTCATTCAAGAGTTACCCAAACATGGTTTCTCTCGATTTGGGACAGAAATCAGAGGTCCTTGGACAACTATGTACAGTGCCCGGATCAAGTTCTTCAGTCCCTTCAGTGGTGGACTTATCAAAATCACTTGTCGCTGGGGAGACGATGGCTTCAGTTATCCCCAGCGACAGTCTACACAGACGCCAGTTTATCAGGATGGGGGGCGCATTGTTCAGAGTTCCAGGTCAGCGGCTTTTGGGATCAGGAGATGATAGAAAGCTCATCAAATTTTCGGGAATTGATGGCTGTAAAACTGGGGCTCCTAGGACTTCAAGTGCACCTAGTGGGGAAAGAAGTTCTAGTATACTCGGACAATATTGTCACGGTATCCTACTTGAAGAAGCAAGGGGGAACCAGAGTTCAAAGTCTGCGAGATCTCGCGTTGACTATAATGACTTGGGCAGAACGGAATCTGATTTCTCTGAATGCGGTACACATTCAGGGAATCAAAAACAGATGGGCAGATTCACTCAGCAGGGGGATGACAGTGGAAGCAGAGTGGCAACTCAATCAGCAGATATTTCTGCAGATCATACAGAAATGGGGATGCCCAATAATAGATCTATTTGCGACGCCGCAAAACGCAAAGGTAAAAGACTTCTGTTCCCTACACCCAACAGTGCCGGAGAATCGTCTGGATGCGTTGGTAGTGGATTGGCCAACAGGTCTTCTCTATGCTCTTCCCCCCTTCAAACTGATTCCCAGAGTTCTCAGCAAGATTCAGATATCAGATTGCACGGTGATTTTCATAGGTCCAAATTGGCCCAGGAGAGTTTGGTTCCCAAATCTCCAACATTTGATAGTCAAAGGTCCTTGGTACTTGGGCAGCGGGGCAGATCTGTTGAGACAGGGAAGCCGGTATCATCCAAATCCGCAAATGTTGAACCTCACAGCGTGGATGCTGAGGAAAGCATCCTAGAGCAACAGGGGTTTTCAAAAAAGGTTATTTCCACTTAAGTGAAGTGTAGAAAACCTTCTACAAGGAAAAAGTATGCAAAAATTTGGAAAGCTTATTTGTTTTGGAAAGAAAAAAATGGGGTCAGATCAAATGACCTAAAATTTATTTTAGAGTTTTTGCAAAGTGGAGTAGATTTGGGACTAGCAGTTAGTTCACTAAGAGTTCACGTTTCGGCACTTTCAGTTTTTCTAAATAGACGGTTGTCAAAAAATATTTTTGTTAAAAACTTTCTCACCTCGGTAGCCAGGTCACAACCAATTGCAGAAAAGTTGGTGCCGCCTTGGGACTTATCCTTAGTCCTAGATTTCTTGACTTCGGAAAAATTTGAACCTTTGTCAGAAGTACCTCTAAAGTTTTTGTCCCTGAAGGTAGCTTTTCTAATAGCTATCACATCGGCTAGGAGAGTTAGCGACATTCAGGCTTTATCCATTAAAGATCCGTATATGGTGGTACACCCAGACAGGATAGTTTTTAGACCAGATCCAGCGTATTTACCTAAGGTAGCCACAGCCTTTCATAGGTCGCAAGAAATAATTCTACCTTCTTTTTCCTCAAATCCTACCAATGACTGAGAAAAGAAATGGAGTACGCTAGACGTTAGGAGAGCGGTCTTAGTTTACCTTCAGCGCACTGCTGACTGGAGAAGGTCGAGCCATCTGTTAATTTCCCATGCAGGGTCAGGAAAGGGTTTACAAGCATCCAAGAGCACTATTTCCAGATGGGTAAAGGAAGTTATCACATTAGCCTATAAAGCCTCAAATACATCAGCTCCGACTAAAGTGACAGCACACTCTACTAGGTCTTTGGCAGCATCGTGGGCAGAAAGGTCAGGGGCAAGCCTAGAGCAGATTTGCAAAACCGCAACCTGGTCTTCTCACACTACGTTCATCAGACACTATAGAGTGGAACTGCTTTCAAGCCAGGACCAAAGTTTTGGACGAAAGGTTCTACAGGCCATCATCCCTCCCTAAGGTAAAAAAATTTCTCGCTGGTCTCAGCAGCAGCCGTCCTGGAGGACGATGGGAGAAAGCCCCAGCTGCTTACCTGTAGCCGTGTTTCGGCGAGTCCTCCAGGACGGCTGCCTGAGTTCCCAACCCTAAAAAAAATAAAAAATAAAAATAAAAAATAATAATATATGATATATAAAATATGTATACACGTATGAATGGGTACTCGGGATTAACTAAATGAGAGAGGGAGGAGGAGTCCTTTATGGACTCAGACCTAATTGGCTTTACAATTTATTTCAGGTGTTTCCAGTGAGACAGGAGACAACAATGTCTCAGCAGCAGCCGTCCTGGAGGACTCGCCGAAACACGGCTACAGGTAAGCAGCTGGGGCTATGGCATGTATTTTGAGCAGTAATCCGCATATCAATGAATAATAGGCGTAAAAGTGGAAAACACTATACCAGATCAAAGAGTGTCTATCCAGTCGTTGGCATCCTGGGGGTGATCGAAGAATTTAGTAGAGCCACCATGCACCACTCTAAGCTTGGAGGGGAAGAGCATGCTATATTTAATCTCTTTTCCACGGAGATGCTTCTTAAAGGGATACTGTAGGGGGGTCAGGGGAAAATGAGTTGAACTTACCCGGGGCTTCTAATGGTCCCCTGCAGACATCCTGTGCCCGCACAGCCACTCACCGATGCTCCGACCCCGCCCCCGGTTCACTTCTGAATTTCAGACTTTAAAGTCTGAAAACCACTGCGCCTGCGTTGCCGTGTCCTCGCACCCGCTGATGTCACCAGGAGCGTACTGCACAGGCCCAGGCCATAATGGGCTTGTGTTAATCACTTCTGGTGACGTCAGCAGGAGCGAGGACATGGCAACGCAGGAGCAGTGGTTTTCAGATTTTAAAGTCTGAAATTCCAGAGGTGAATCGGAGGCGGGGCCGGAGCATCGGTGAGTGGCTGCGCTGGCACAGGATGTCTGCAGGGGACCATTAGAAGCCCCGGGTAAGTTCAACTCATTCCCCCCCCCCCCCCCCCCCCTACAGTATCCCTTTAACCTCCCATAAAGGATTTGCGTTGTTTTTGAATTTCAGCAGAGAAATCCGGGAAGAGCATTACCTTTGCATTTTCATATACGAGCTCTTGCTGTTTCCTGGCTTCTGATGAGATGAAATCGCGATCTTTGTAGTTTAGGAGGCGCGCCAGGAATGGCCGCCGGAGAGAGCCAGGTGGAAGCGGGCGGGATGGGACTCTGTGAGCTCTCTCGACTACATACGTGGCTGGGAGGTCTGTTAGGCCCAAAAGGGATTTGAAGAATGCTTCCGCAAACTCTGCTGGGTTGTCCCCTTCTATTCCCTCCGATAGCCCCAGGACTCTTACATTATTTCTGCGGAGCCTGTTCTCAGCATCCACCGAGCGGTCCATAAGCTGTTTCACCTGCTGTATGCGCAGCAGTCGTGTCCTCGTTGTCAGATACTCGCCGCTCGACCTCCGTTGTCTGCGCCCTGAGTCTGTCCATGTCCTGGCGGGTTAACTGGATGTCTGCCTCGACCTTGTCCAGTTTAGCGGTAAGTGCCACTTGGGAGGCAGTGATCGCTTCCAGGATGACTGCTGTACTCGCAGACGAGTGTGGTTCCTCTCTGGCCTCTGCCATCATGTCTGCTTTATGGCGGTTACTCGTCACATGACAACACTGTATGCAGGCTGTACATGCGTCAGAGGAGTTTTTGTTCCCCGACTTTTTGGTATCAGCTTTTTTGGGGGGCATGATACCTCGTTCGATTCCCCGCAGTCCCAGGAAGCCAGTAGCAAGGTTTAGCTGCGTAAAACTTGTCGTTTATATAGGATTTTAGCAGGATTATCATGGAGCCGCAGGAGCACACGTCTTCTTCTGTCTACATCCGGACACGCCCCCCCGTGGTTTTACGACTTTAAAGTCGTAAAAATTTCAGAAGGGGACCGGAGCATCGGTGAGTGGCTGCGTGGGCACAGGACGTCTGCAGGGGGCCATTAGAAGTCCTGGGCAAGTTCAACTTTTTCCCCCTACCCCCCCTACAGTAGTCCTTTTAAGAGTGGTCACTCTTTATCTTTCTGCAACAGGCTTGGCACTGACGCAGTTTAGTTTCTGAATTTGATTGTAATAAAGCAACATGATACGACGGCAACAAAACATTTGTAAAGTGATTTTCTCCCATAGGACATAAGCTTGTCTCAGATCAGTACATAGTGATATGTACAGGGGAAAAGGTTATGTGATAAATGCCAGACTAAACAGGTGGCTTTTCAGTTTTCATTTAAAGGATACCAGAGCCCAAAGCATTAGGATTAACAGGAAGCAGGCATGAATGGGAGCTGTCCTGATGCCCACTGCGCCTACTGTTCTCCTCTGCCCCCTCCTTTCATACCTAAATGCCCCTTGACAGCCTCTTCCGGGTCGCTGCACTGGCCCGGCTGCACGGGTCCTACAATGTGTGACCGTGGCTGGGAGCTCTCTGTGCATGACATCACGATTACGTCATGCACAGAGCGCTCCCGGATGTGGTTGCATGCTGTAGGACGTGCGCATCTGAACCAGCACAGTTGCAGTGATGCTTAACTCCGGCGACCCGGAAAGGCTGCCGGAGGGGCTTTAGATATGAAAGGAGGGAGGCAGAGGAGAACGGCAGAGCGGTGAGTATCAGGACAGCTTTCCATTCATGCCTGCTCCCCCCCCCCCCCCCCCCGTTTTATCCTGATGCTTTGTATCTGGTATCTTTTAAACGTGTTTGGAGCTGGGCTGGAGCGATCTTCATTTAATTTGACAAGGCCATTCCAAAGGCTAGGGGCAGCATGACAGAAAGCTCTGGCTCCAAAGGTTTTTAGTTGAATTTTAAAGGGTTATCAAGTACTGTAAGTTATTGGATCCTTTTGAGCTGGGTTGTGGGACGTGTGGCGCAGTTGCAACAAATTATTAAGGTATCTAGGGCCGTGTTAGCAAACCAATTTTGAAAAGGGTTCTCCATTTTATGGGTAGCCAGTGTAGTGAGCAGTCATTCAAAATTGGCATCATCAGAGGATGCAAGTGTATCAAAAGGGAAAACTTTTTATTCAAAGTAGCAAAAACTGAGCAAACCTATTAAAACAACTAAAAATTATGTGTAGTACTCCATAAGCTTGCACACACACATTCACTCCCACGCATACACACTGGTTCCAGTCCCAAAATCAAGCAGCGTCTTCAGAGTGTCATGGGAGAAGAGGAGGAGTGATTAGCAAAGCACAGCAGTGTTCTCCCCAGAGCCTTTTACCAGGGCGCGCCGCCCGGCTGGTCTCTTCTGAGCGCCCGGCTGATCTCCCCCAAGCGCCCGGGTAAAATTATCCCATTCTGTGCGGCTCATCAGTGATCAGCGGTGGCTGTATCATTGCAGCCAGCCGCTGTCACTCAGAGACACTATCTCCGCCCACCTCCTCAGCTCCCGGCAGTTGTGTGGAGGGGTGGGGAATGCAGGAGACGTTACGCAGCTCACACATGAGCTCTGAGTGAAGAGAGGAAGCAGGGCTCTCGGAAGGTCCTGCAGACGCTGTCCTGTCGTCGTCCTCTCTCAGTACGAGCAGCTTACATGAGCTCGGAAGCGCGGCTCTGGAATGTCCAGCCAGACGCTGTCCTCCTCCTCCTCTCCCTGTACTCAGAATAACGCGCAACTCTGATGTTTGTAGCATGTCCCGCCAGACGCTGTCCTCCTCTCCCTGTGCTTGTCCCAGCAGCAGCGTGTATGTAATCTCTGTGTAATCTCGCTGGCTCCTATACACTAACCCCCCCCCCCCCCCAAGAACCTTAGGATGCTTAACCCTTTGACTCCACAATTCTCCAGTTCTACCACTGCCTTCCACAGCCCTGATTGATGCCAGAAGTGAGTGTCACAGGTGTTAGGGAGCTGCAGTTTGGAGGGGGGGGGGGGGGGGTGAGCCAGAGTACAGATAGCCACAGACTCACCCAGGGCAATGGCAGACAGAGGCACAGAGTGATTACCTGGGGCTTCTTCCAGCCCCTTTAGTTGTTGTTCTCCCTTGCAGTCATTCCGCAACGCTGTGTTCCTCTCTGAACGCTGCATGCACAGCCACATGTCACTTGCCTCCTCCACCACATTCCCGTTACCGGCAGCATTTTGCACTTGCGCGGTAACTAAAAATTGCTACTGCGCATGGGCAAAACACTCCTGGTCACAGGAGCATGATCGAGTAGCTGCAGGGCTAAGGAACAGAGCAGTGTGGAATGGCGATCATGGAGCAGGAGGACTTTAGGGGGCTATAAGAAGCCCCAGGTAAGTAACTAGTCTAATTTTTTTCAGTTTAGTATCCCTTTAAGAGATTCCAGTACAAAAGACAGAGCCTAGCCTGTCAATTTATTGGGGGGGGGGGGGCGCACGCGCGTGATTCCCCACCTAGTGGCACCCAACCTAACCTTCCACCACCCGGCTACTTTTTCATACCACCCGGCTGGAAAAAATTTCTGGGGAGAACACTGCACAGTGGTTAGTTGCACCAGCGGAAGATAATACAAGGTTGCATATGCAGTACTTCAGTTCTTCACCTCCAGGATGGGCAAGGAAGACATGATGCAGCTACCTCCTGCAAGGTTCCATGCATCCACACTTTCTACAACTTAAAGTGACTCTGTAACAAAAATTACAACGTTTTTTTCTACCATCCTACAAGTTCCTCAACCTATTCTAATCTGTTCTGACTCACTGCAGCACTTTGTACTATCACGGTCTCTGTAATAAATCAATGTATCTTTCCCCTGTCAGACTTGTCGGCCTGTGTCTGGAAGGCTGCCAACTCTTCCGTGCTGGTCTGTTCCTCTATGCACACTCCAGTGTGTGTTTTATTCACATAAGCCAGCAGCTTCTCTGCTATCTTATCAGTGATAGAAGAGAGCTGGATAAAAATCCTCCTCTGTTAGGCTGTGAAAGTAGCTGGCTGACACATACTGAGGAATTACAAACACAGGCAGAGCTGTCTGCAGGAAGCCTGTAATGTTCAGTGCATGAGAGAAGAAGGGGACAGAAGGTAAACACACAAATGATCTTTTGAGATTCAAAAGGAAAGCTGTATACAGCCTGCTTGTGTATGGATGTATTTTCTGTGTGTGGACATATTGTACATCAATCTACTTCCTGTTTTGGTGGCCATTTTGTTTGTTTATAAACAAACTTTTTAAAACTGTTTTTGACTACTTTTAATGCGGCGGGGAGCGGCGAAATTGTGACAGAGGGTAATAGGAGATGTCCCCTAACACACTGGTATGTTTACTTTTGTGCGATTTGAACAATACAGATTCTCTTTAAGGGCTGGTGCACACCATAGCGGTTCTGGAGCGTATTTTAAAAACTCTATCTGTATGGAAACTGCTTCGGTAACCTATTTCAATGAGCTGGTGCACACCAGAGCGGTTCGTTTTTTTTATACAAACGCAAACTCGGGGGCTGCAGCATTTTTTTAAGATTTCTGAGGCATTTCTGCCTCAATGTTCAAGTATAGGAAAGTGGCAAACTGCCCTGAAAAACGCTAGATCAGAGCGGTTTTCCAGGCTTTTTTTGTTACAGAACCTGTTCAGTAACAGCTTTACTGTAACAATATATGAAGTCTGCTACACAAAAACGCTCTAAAAACCGCTAGGCATTTTTAGAAAACCTCTCCAAACATGCCTAGAATCGCTCTGAAATTCTGCTTCAAAAACCTCTAGCTGCATTTTGCGGATCTGCTAGAGGTTTTTGGTGTTGCCTGGCCTAACAAGGGATATGGAGGCTGCGATATTTATTTTGTTTTAAGCAATACCAGTTGCCTGGCTATCCTGCTGATCCTCTGCCTCTAATACTTTTAGTCATAGACCCTGAAAAAAGATGCAACAGATCATGTGTTTCTGACATTGTCAGATCTGACAAGATTGGCTGTATGGTTGTTCCTGGTGTTATTCAGACACAACTGCAGCCAAATAGATCAGCAGGGCTGCCAGGCAACTGATATTGATTAAAAGGAAATAAATATGGCAGCCTCCATATTCTCACTTCAGTTGTCCTTTAAGCCGGTCTATTGAGCTAAGGGTTGGTGTCATGTGGCAATGGCAGGGTGGGCTTGTTAACAGTCTTGCAGCAGCATTCTGTACTAGCTGTAGGCAGTGTAGGTCTTTGATGTGATGAAGGTGTGAATTAGGGTTCCACGATTCTCTTAAATAATGAGGTGCTTAATTTATGCAGTATTCCTTAGGTGAAAAAGGAATGTTTCACAACAGTTGAAATTTGATTCCCCAAATGTTAGTAAGGTCTGAGTTCCCTACTAGAGTTGGGCCGAACGGTTCGCCTGCGAACGGTTCCATGCGAACTTCAGTGGTTCGCGTTCACGTCCCGCAGGCGAACTTTTGCGGAAGTTCGGTTCGCCCCATAATGCACCATGAGGGTCAACTTTGACCCTCTACATCACAGTCAGCAGGCCCAGTGTAGCCAATTAGGCTACACTAGCCCCTGGAGCCACTCCCCCCCCCCCCCCCCCTAATAAAAGGCAGGCAGCGGCGGCCATTACGCTCACTCGTGTGCCTGCGTAAGTAAGAGTAGGGCGAGCTGCTGCAGACTGTCTCTCATAGGGAAAGATCAGTTAGGCTTAGCTTGTTCCTGGCTGCATACCTGTTCTGTTCAGTGAGCCCACCATACCTGTTCTGTTCGGTGAGCCCACTGGATACCTGCATACCTGTACTGTGAACCCACCACTGCATACCTGTACTGTGAACCCACCACTGCATACCTGTTCAGTGAACCCACCACTGCATAACTGTTCAGTGAACCCACCACTGCATAACTGTTCAGTGAACCCACCACTGCATACCTGTTCAGTGAACCCACCACTGCATACCTGTTCAGTGAACCCACCACTGCATACCTCAGAATCAGAATCATTTATTTCGCTAAGTACAACGTGAGTTGTACCCGGAATTGGTTTTGGCACAACAGGGTCGGTGGTGGTACAGTACAGAAATTGAACAGCATACAGTAGGTACACAGTAGATACATATAGCGCATACATATATACAGCGGATACATACAGTAGGTACAATGCATAATACAGTCAGAGTAAAGCATAGGTAAAGAACTTGTAAGGAATGGGCCCAAGAGCAGGACCAGGGGACATCCGCTGCCGTCTAAGGCACTCAAAACGCTTCTATAGCGATACTTTCAATCAGATGCCCTTGGACAATCTTGGGGAAGAGAGAGAGAAAGATAAAGAAAGAGAGTATGTAGAAAAAGTAGAAAAATGAGGCGAGTCCCCTGGGGTTGTGACTTGATCTGTCCGGTTAGTGTCCCAGAAAAACGGTAACAGCAATGAGACCACGGCTGCTGGTCTGGCGTCGTCTTAGTCCCTGTGTAGCTGCTTTGTGCCGGTGTACAGCTGCTAAGGGAGGCTGGCAACCTTTACTCTGCAGTGGAAGGCTGTTAGAGGCTGGAGCGAGCTGCCTCCAAAGAGCCGGAGGATAAAGGGCAGAGGGGACAGCTGGTGGGTGGATGAGCGTGGCTGCCATGATGGATGGATGGGCAGGCAACTGGAGCTGTGGCCCTGGCTGGGATGTACAGGGGCCGGGGGAGAGAGGCCAAGGGGACAATCTGGTGGTGATGGAGGAGCGCTGTGTTACTGGATGGGCAGGCAGCAATGTCCATGGCTAAGTGCATGTAGCCAGCCAGAGAGTGCCCCCTTGCCCCTGTTGTTCAGGCCACTGATAGGCCTACATACCTCCCCTGGTGAATCCGCAGACCAGTCACATCGGCAGTGAGTGGCGCCAGCATCCCACTGCCCTCTGAACTCCCCAGCTGGAGCAACGCGCAGTCCTCGCAGCTACAGCCGCATCACTCCCCGGTGGTGGCCCATTGATCTTCCCCGCAGCAGCGATGACAAGCGGGAGTGCTGGGCAACAGGGACGGAATCCTCCAGAGCAGCTGATCCTCCCCGCAGCAGCGATGACAAGCGGGAGTGCTGGGCAGCAGGGACGGATACCTGTTCAGTGAACCCACCACTGCATACCTGTTCAGTGAACCCACCACTGCATACCTGTTCAGTGAACCCACCACTGCATACCTGTTCAGTGAACCCACCACTGCATACCTGTTCAGTGAACCCACCACTGCATACCTGTTCAGTGAACCCACCACTGCATACCTGTTCAGTGAACCCACCACTGCATACCTGTTCAGTGAACCCACCACTGCATACCTGTTCTGTTCAGTGAACCCGCCACTGTATACCTGTTCTGTTCAGTGAACCCGCCACTGTATACCTGTTCTGTTCAGTGAACCCGCCACTGTATACCTGTTCTGTTCAGTGAACCCGCCACTGTATACCTGTTCTGTGAACCTGCCACTGTATACCTGTTCTGTTCAGTGAACCTGCCACTGTATACCTGTTCTGTTCAGTGAACCTGCCACTGTATACCTGTTCTGTTCAGTGAACCTGCCACTGTATACCTGTTCTGTTCAGTGAACCTGCCACTGTATACCTGTTCTGTTCAGTGAACCCGCCACTGTATACCTGTTCAGTGAACCTGCCACTGCATACCTGTTCTGTGAACCCCCCACTGTATACCTGTTCTGTTCAGTGAACCCGCCACTGTATACCTGTTCAGTGAACCCGCCACTGCATACCTGTTCTGTGAACCCACCACTGCATACCTGTTCTGTGAACCCAGCACTGTATACCTGTTCAGTGAACCTGCCACTGCATACCTGTTCTGTGAACCCGCCACTGTATACCTGTTCTGTTCAGTGAACCCGCCACTGTATACCTGTTCTGTTCAGTGAACCCACCACTGTATACCTGTTCAGTGAACCTGCCACTGCATACCTGTTCTGTGTACCCGCCACTGTATACCTGTTCTGTTCAGTGAACCTGCCACTGTATACCTGTTCAGTGAACCTGCCACTGCATACCTGTTCTGTGAACTCACCACTGCATACCTGTTCTGTTCAGTGAACCCGCCACTGCATACCTGTTCTGTTCAGTGAACCCGCCACTGTGTGTCAGTGTGAAGCAGTACCTTAATTACACTACCTGATTGATGTATACACATGCAAGATGTTTTAAAGCACTTTAGGCCTGTCATTTAGCATTCAATGTGATTTCTGCCCTTAAAGCGCTGCTTTGCGTCAAATCCAGATTTTTCCTGGGGACTTTTGGCATGTATCCCACTCCTCCACCTGGGGGTCCTGGTGTTAGACCCCTTGAAACATCTTTTCCATCACTTTTGTGGCCAGCATCATTTTTTTTTTCTCAAAGTTCGCATCCCCATTGAAGTCTATTGCGGTTCGCAAACTTTTACGCGAACCGAACCTTACGTGTAAGTTCGCGAACCCGGTTCGCGAACCTAAAATCGGAGGTTCGGCCCCACTCTATTCCCTACCATAAGGGCTAGTTCACACTTGGCGATGTTTCAGCGCTTTGCTGATTGCCGGCGATCAGCAAAGCGCTGCAACTAATGTATTCCTATGGATACATTCATACGGCAGTGTTTGCAAATTCGATTAACCGCAAATGCACTGCATGCAGCGTTTCAAGGGTAATTGCGCTGTGATTTTCGTTCTATAGAATGGGAATTACAAGCGTAAATCACGCTGAATTGCGATATTTTGCCAGCAAATTGCGGGCAAGCGGCACTGCAAGGCAGGGTGTGAACTGGCCCTAAGTGGTGTTGACTGTGTCTGGAGCTGCTTTGCTGTTAGGCGCTGACCTCTGATGACAAGAACCTCAGTTTTGTCAGCATTTAGGTTAAGCCAGTTGTCATTCATCCACTCCTGAAGCCCAGCTAAGCATGTGTTTATTTTTGGAATGGGGTCTGTCCTGTCAGGTTTGAATGACAAATATAGCTGGGTGTCATCAGCATAGCAGTGGTATGTCAGACTGTGTTTCGTGGATGATTTTTCTGAGTGGCAGCATGTATATATGTAGAACAACAAATGGGATAGTAACAAGCCCTGGTATACACCATATTTTAGATTGACTTCCGCATAAAATCCGTCAGGAATCGGCCTGTGGTGTATGAACAGTCAACAGATCTCTCTCTGATCAGATTGGATCAGAGAGAATTCTGTCTTTTGGTCGATCTACCCATACATCGCTAGATTCACATCCAGAAACTATAAAGTGTACAAAGTAAAACCGTGCATCATTTGTAATTCGAAAGGGGTCGTCTACGTTCTTTGGTGCCTTTGTGGGCTGGAGTACATAGGTCTTACCACCAGGGAGCCAGGGCTGTGGAGTTGGTACAAAAATCATCCGACTCCTCAGTTTATGAAACCACTGACTCCAGGTGCGTAATAGAAGAATCGACACGGGAGACTTGGGCGCAGGATACAGCCGGTATATGCCTGATCCTGCTACTGCACAAGTTCCCGGCCGCTTAAATACTATTCCCCCTCTAGGCCGCAATGGATAGTGGGGAATGAAATAATTTGACTTCTAGCAATTGCTGGAGGCCGAATTACAGTGTTTAACAGTCCCTTCAGCTCCGTCTTCTGACAGCGCCGAAGTTACTCCCTGTGCGCCCAAGTCTCCTGCGCTGAAATGGCAGTGTTCGCTCCAGGTACCCAAAATGGCTTTCGACTCCTTAGTCTAATACTACCAGGGCTGTGGATTTGGTACAAAAATCATCTAACTCCGACTCCTCAGTTTATGAAACTTCAGACTCCAACTGCTGGTACCGAAAATTGCTTTGACTCTAATTCCACAGCCCTGCAGTGAGCTGGAGTGGTTCAAATACTTATGCCTAATACACACCATACAATTTTCTGTTAGATTTTTCTGTTAAGGTGCCCATACACTTACTCGATTTCACTGTGATCGAATCTACCTGTGAAATCGATGCACATACGCCGACCGATCGACCGATTTCCGTCTGAAATCGTACGATCCCGCCGCTCTGTCCGAGTGGAAAGTTTCGCTCGATTGCCGGCTGGTCGGGAGTGCGTCGATAGCGGCGTTCGCATATGTCCGACGACTGTTGCTAGCGGCAATACATTACCTGTTCTGCTGGCGTGTGTCCCCCGCTGTCCCTTCTCCGTGCTGGGCTCCGGCTGGTTTTACTTCCTGTCGGGGGAAGTTTAAACAGTAGAGCGCCCTCTACTGTTTAAACTTCCCCGACAGGAAGTAAAGTGAAGCTTAGAGCGGAGCATAGACAGCGGAGACAGGGGGACTCGCGCCGGCTGGATCAGGTAATGTAAGCAGGGGGGCAGCGGCGGCAGCTCCACAGAATGTGAATCGGTTTCATAGTGAAATGGATTCAAAATCTGTTTGCAGTGTAGGCAGCCAATAGATCCCTCTTTGATCAGATTCGATCACAGAGGGATCTATCTGCTGGTCGATCTGGTGGCAATCGACCAGTGTATAGGTGCGTACACGCACTACTAAAGAGAACAACGGGTCCGTCAGACCCTCCCGCTGGGCAGTCGTTCTCCCGACAGTAGTGCGTGTGTACAGTCTATCTGCAGACTGATAAGGCTGTTTCTGAATGGTCCGCTCAGCGGATCGTTCAGAAACGGCTTTATCAGTCTGCAGACAGACTATACACACGCACTACTGTTGGGAGAACGACCGCCCAGCAGGAAGGTCTGACCGACCCGTCCTCTTTAGTAGTGCATGTGTACGCACCTTATGGCTGCCTTAACCTCCTTAGCGGTAACCCCGTGCTGGACACTGGGTAAGCCGCCGCGGAGGATATCTCAGCCCCTGGTGGGGCGATTTACATTCTGTAAAGTGCTGTACGCGCAGCTAGCAGTTTGCTAGCAACGCGTACAACTTGATCGGTGGCCGCACGCAGTGGCGGAAGAGGGCCCCCTCCCCCCCGCCAGAGCCCTGCGCAGCCCAGACCAATCACTCCCGGGCAGCGCAAAGGGCTGGATCGGATGCGTCTGACGTCAGGACGTCGGCTGACATCCATGACGTCATTCCGATCGTAGCCATGGCGACAGGAGAAGCCAAACAGGAGATTGCGTTCTATGCGCAATCTCCTGTTTGCTTTTGTTGCCGGCGGCGATCGGACTAGAGGGACACATGCGCCCTCTAGTGGTGTTTCATGTAGCTACCACTCAGGTAGCTACATGAAACAACAACAAAAAAAGATTACAAAAAAAGTGCAATGCAGCCTCCTTGGCGGAAAAATTGAACTGCCAAGGAGGTTAATGCCTAGTGCACACCATACAATTTTCTGTTAGATTTTTCTGTTAGATTTTCTGTAATTAGATTATTTTCTGTAATTAGATTATTTTCTGTAAAATACTGGTAGAGACTGGTCATTCCCTCTGGTGCATTGTCTTCTGGTTATCTCCTGCTGAGTAGAACAATACTTAATTGCTGGGCAGATAGATGGTTAGATAATTTCCAACATGTTGAAAATTATCTATCTGGCAGGTAAATCTTATGCTGGGTTTACACCATACAATTTTCTGTAATGCCTGGCATACACGGGTCGATCCGGCAGGCGATTAGCTGCCGGATCGACACCCGCCGCGTCCCCGCTCGTCCGCGCGGATTGATTTCCGCTCGTCCTCCCCCTCCCATCAGCCGCTCGATTCCCCACTATTGTCCGCCGGCGGGGATCGAGCGTGGAATTTATCCGGCAGGTCATCGGACCTGTCGGATATTATCAATCGAGCCATCAGCGGCTCGATTGATAAGAACAAAACTTGCCGTGTATGCCTGGCATTAGATTTACCTGCCAGATAGATAAAGTTCAACATGTTGGAAATGTATCTATCTAGAGTACAATGCACCAGAGATAATGACCATTCTATACAGAAAATAATCTAATTATACATTCTAACAGAAAATCTAACAGAAAAATCTAACAGAAGAATCTAACAGAAAATTGTATGGTGTAAACACAGCATTACAGAAAATTGTAAGGTGTGTACTAGGCATTAGATTTTCTGTAATTAGATTATTTTTTGTAAAGTACTGGTAGAGACTGGTCATTATCTCTGGTGCATTGTCTTCTGGTTATTTCCTGCTTCTCCTGCTGAGTAGAACATTGCTTAATTGCTAGGCAGATAGATGGTTAGATAGATAATTTCCAACATGTTGGCATTTGGCAGGTAAATCTAATGCTGGATACACACGGTGCGTTCGGGGACTCGATTTTCCCGTCGATTCCCGTCGATTCGTTTATTTCCAACATGTCCGATTTGGATTTCGATGGATCGTTAGGTCGATTCGGCATACTTTGCATGCGAATCGACCTAACGATCCATCGAAATCCAAATCGGACATGTTGGAAATAAACGAATCGACGGGAAAATCGAGTGCACGAACGCACCGTGTGTATCCAGCATAACAGAGAGTGGAGATGGACCCATTAATTAAAAACGTTTTTTCCTACACAGGACTTTTTATTGAGTTTAAGTTTGCTTTATAGCTAATGACTACAAATATGTGACCCCCCCCCACTGGCATTGGAGAACCCTTATCTCTAACCTCATTTATAAGTGGTAACGGGCTAGTTTGGGGTATAATGGGCTTTAATTTGTTAAAGAGGAGCTGTCAGCCATACTATCTCAGGAAAAAAAAAATATAAGTAGATAAATACTTGCTCTACTTACATAACATATGTATTGCACTGTCCACATTATGATTCCTGTGAATTTTATAAAGGAAAAGTAGAGAATCCTATTCTAGACACTTTCCATATTTACTGTGGCTATTTTGAAGCCAGCCGTGATGTAATATTCGCCCTTAGTCTCATCTGCCTGATTTGCCCGCCCTTCACTATAGAAAGTGCATTGTTTCAGCCTGAGAAATTTTGGCCAATCAGAGAGGAACAGAGGTGTGGGAGGGGAAAACGGGAGGGAAAGAGGCTTCAGCCAATCAGGCTGCATTAGTTAAGTCTGAGGGGAAGTAGAGAAGCAAAAAAAGGACAACCCAGCATGCCCTGAAACTTCTCTTTTGTGTATCAAATGTTCTGTGTACTAAATAAGTCATGTAAACTGGGGAATGATAATTTATCAACAAGAAAAGTAATAGTGATTTTAACTTTTGGATTGCCCGATTAGCATCCTTATTATTTGTTTACCAGATAAAAATAAAGAATTGATTTTTGATTTTATGCCCGACGGTTACTCTTTAAAACGGTATTGTTACCATAAAAATCAAATTTCAACAGCAACTGGCCTGAGTGTATTAAGTGATAAAGATGCTAATCCTGCATTCAAAATGTGTAAAACTTTTTCTGCTGTTATGGTTTGTAGTTATCACATACTTTAGTAGCACTGGCCCTAGTGTCAAACAGTGCCAAAGAGTTGAATGCTATAATGTATTCCTCTTCTTCCATTTATTTCCCTATGGAGCTGCTTATCAGAAACACCCTCTGATTACTTGTGTTTACAAGCAAGGCTGAGGTGACTCAGTGATTGGATGTGTAAATAAAAAAAATAGAGAGCGCAGTTGTTAGTATACACCTCAGTGGGAGTGTCTGAAGACTCTGGGAGGAGGGCAGCTAATGAATACACAATGAGCAAGAGTAAGGAAGGGGGAAAACAAGAGTTAGGGAGGATATGAAGTCAGCATTAGCTTGGCAAAATGGCCACTGCCTAGAATAGGATTTTCTGCTTTTCCTTTATAAAATTCACAGGAATCATTACGTGGGTAGCACAATACATCTGTTATGTAAGTAGAAGTAGTATTTATATACTTATATATGTGTTTTTTATTTCTAGGTTAGCATGGGTATCGCTTGTTCTTTAAGGATCAAGGCAGCTCGAGTTCAGCTGTCTGAGTTCATCCCTGTCCAAAGTTATCTAAAATGGGATAACTTGGGCATGGCAGTTAAAAGGTTAATCTGTTGTCCTCAGGTCAGGTGTGCTTAAAGTGTACCTGTAGAGAAAAAAATGCCCTAAATGGGTACTAACCTCAGTGAGACCTTATTCACATTATGAATCGCGAATGCTAAACGCTGTAGTGAGCGCTTTTGAAAGTGATTTTTCCCTTCACTTTCAGAGCGATTTACACTTTGGTAAGGGCTTTTCTACGCGCTTTTGTCAGGCGATTTTAGTTTTTTCTTCCTGACAACACTCGGCAAGTGAACTCTTTGACCTGCAATTGAATAAATACAATGTATTTATTCTTGAAAGTGCTGGGAAAATCACTTTTCAAATCGCTTTTTAAAGCACTTTGTGATTTCCCTATACCCAGGAATCTGGAATTCTTTATTGGGTCATGCCCAAAATTGGGTTTGGCACAAGTACATATAGCTCAAGAAGAGACAACGATAGGTAGCATAGAACCGCAAGAACAAAAGTTAACACTTATACACAGAGGACAGCAGTTACATTTACATTATATTGTAATTACATTTGCGTTACATACTATAGCAGCAGTTTACATTACCCGTAACCGTTCACAAAGTCATAGAATGGCCGATCAACAATTAGTTTTTGTGTGCTGATGGTAGTATGTGGAGGGAATTAAGGAGGCTGACGGCCGAGGGAAAGAAAGAGTTACTGTGTCTGGCAGTCTTTGTGGAGATGGCCCGAAGCCTCCGTCCCAGTGGGAGCTGACAGAAGTAGCGTTGGCCCGGGTGAGAAGGATCGTTAGCGATCCTCAACACCCTCGATCTCAGCCTTCTCTTGTGCAGGAGGTCAAGTGAGGGGAAAAGTCTTCCAATAACCCGCGCCGCTGCCCTGATGACCCTCTGAAGTGTGAGCCTGTCACTGGCGGTGGCGCCGGTGTACCAGACCAGGATGGAAGAGCAGAGTATTGATTCAGTGGTGGCAGAGTAGAAGCTGGTCAAAATCTCTAGGGCCATGCCGAACTTCCTCAGCTGACGAAGGAAGTAGTCTCTGCTGGACTGACCTTTGGATGGCAGTGATGTTGGGCCTCCAGCTGAGGTCACTGGAGATGGTAGTGCCCAGGAGACGGGCGCAAGGCACTCTAGCCACTACCTTGCCATCAATGTGAATTGGAGGTGGGGTGGGGGCAGATTTCCTAAAGTCAACGATTAGCTCGACAGTTTTTGCAGTGTTGAGCACTAGCTTGTTCTCTTGCACCAGTGGGAGATTCTCTCCACCTGCTGACAGTACTCCTGGATGCTGTCCTTGGTGACGAGACCAACAATGGTTGTGTCGTCGGCGAACTTGATGACCTTGACTGAGTCTGCCTTGGATCTGCAATTGTTTGTGTACAGGGAGAACAGCAGAGGAGACAAGACGCAGCCTTGAGGGGCACCTGTGTTCGTGGTCATAATTTGTGAGTGGATGTCACCTGACAATTTGTGGACCTGTTTGCCCTATACACGAACTGATGGGGGTCTAGAAGGGGCAAGGTGGAGATCTTGAGGTTGGATAGGACCACTTGCTCCAGAGTTTTCATTATGTGGACGTAAGGGCTACCGGCCTAAAGTTGTTCAGCTCAGAGACTGCCTGTTTCTTAGGGACAGGTATGATTGTTGACCTCTTGAAGCATCTGGGAACTATTCCTTCACTTAGTGATTTGGTGAAGATGGCGGAGAGGATGGGAGCGATTTGCCTGGAGCAGGTTTTCAGGCAGGCAGGTTTTCAGGCTGTGTATTAAGGAAGAAATGCTCAGGAAATGGTGCAGGAGCCATGTTTGTGATGGAAAAGAAAGCTCATGTGAGAACACTGTATCTAACCAAAATCTAACCAAATAAAAAAACAAAAAAAAAACTAGCGCCCTCTTGTTCAATGTTTTTGATCATAAAATAAATCTGATTCCGATTAGTAAGGCATTCTGTTGATTGAGTGGATAAGGTGGAAGTGGCGCTTGTTTGACGTCCGCATAGATTTGTATTACATTTCATCAGTACAATGCCAGCAGTGTAGCATACTCTAGTCCAGCTTTTCTCAACCTTTATACTATGGAGGAACCCTGAAAATAACTTTTTGATCTCAAGGAACCCCTGCATTCGTTTTGCAGGAGGCATGGTCTTTAAAGTCTGTGTGGCTGTTTATTTCACTACCCCCTATTACACTGCCACTCATTATACTGTCTCCTGATTCCCCCCCCCCCCCCTCAATTTAGTGCTTCTTATTACAGTCCCATCTATTATAGTGCTATACTTCCCCCACGATGGGAAACATGCCAAGTAACCCCTGCAGAGTCATCTTGTGATTTTATTGCACTGTCTGTGGATTTTTCAAATAAACATACCAGCCTTTTTGCTTCAACTGGTCTGGCTTGCGGATCCCTTTCTTGCTCATTGAACCCCTGCAGAGTACTAAAGGAACCCTGGTTGAGAAAGCCTGTTTTAGTCAGTCAATTGTTTACTCAAATGATCGATCTCCAGTGATGCACAGTGGTAAAACATAACCAAGTCATTTGTACTGTATACCTGATTAGGTAAACGTTGTTTGGTGTGTGGGTGCCTTTGCAGCCAGGGAGTTGGCAGGGCCGGATTTGTACTCTTTACCGCCCAAGGCCACTGTCACCAGCCGCCCCCCCCCCCTTCAGTATAGGTAGCGAGATGACCCCTCCCCCCTTCCCTCTAGTATAGGTAGCCTGATGACCCCCCAGTATAGGTAGCCAGATGGCCCCTCCCCCTTTCTGTCCAGTATAGGAAGCCATAGCCTGATGACTCCATTAATCCCTCCTTTTCCCATCCCACCTTTCAGTATAGGTAGCCAGCTCGCCTTCCCACCGCAGCAGCCGTCAGTGTCACTAATTTCTCGTCTCCAGTGCAGAAGCTTCCTCTTCCTTTCCGTCTTCAATGCTGCCCAAGTCCATAGCCGCCGGCCACAATGCAAACGTGCACAGAGAGCAAGGTGGCTGCTGCACAGGCGGCTAGCAGCAGAGTACCATGGTCAGGCGCTCACCTGATCTCCCTGCATTGCAGCATTTGCAAGCTTGCACCAGTTTAGGCTGCTGCTTTGGTGCCCTTGCTCCTGTGGTGCCCTAGGCCCTGGCCTAGGTGGCCTTGCCCTAAATCCGGCCCTGGGAGTTGGTGGTATTATTATTATTATTATTATTCCAAATTCAACAATGGCAGTTTCACAATCTTGTAGTTTGTTTCCCTTTTTATTAAAACTACAAAAAAAAAACACCCCGCAAATCATGCCACCAATCACAGGGCACTTGGCTTTTATGACTCACAGCAGCACTTATTGCATTTTGCATTGTACTATAAGCCCAGATATGTGTTCTCCACTAGGTTAAGTAAACTGGAAAGTGTGCTGATGGCAGTGCACATTATTGGATGGAAAAACAAATTACATCACAAGGGAGCTGGGACAGGTTGTTAGGACAACCAGGTGCCCAGTAGACTATGAAGCACATCCCAGTTTAGTAGGACAAGATTCTACAAGACTGAGCTGTGCTTGGCTGGGCAGTGGTAAGAATATTCTCTTTTATGTACTGTTACTTAGTATTTTTTTTAACTATTTGTTTTTTATCATACTAGCTGGAACAAGTTTTATTTTTCAGACATATATCACTGGGTAAATATGTAGAATATTTTCTACTGAAAGTATTTACATTAATGTACATTATCACAGATATATGTTCACTTTGGGGTGAACAATACAATCTATGCAGAACTGTAAAAAGAATAAGGGGTTCACAAATTTAAACATGAAATTCATTAGCTGGCCTGTCCAATTCAGGACACAACAATATACTGATTATTGATTTTTTTTCAAGCAGCCATCGTCATAGACAGCAATTAAAATGTGACCCTGAAGTTAAAGTATAATCTGCAAAAAAGCAGCATTCCATACATTGTAAGGGCTTGTTTCCACCAGGTGTCCAAAGCCTTTCCATGCACGCTAATGCGGAATCAGAGACTGTCAAAATCAATAGGCTTCTTCCAATTCGTGTAGGGGTATTTTTTCAGCAATCTCATATGGATGCAATTTCACATAAGCAGGTGTGCAGGTGTCAGCCTCTGAGACGGACTATAAATGTACCTAGGTTTAGAGGACGAAACCAGGGAAAAAAATATACTAAACCTGGGGTGTACATGGTGCAGAGATGTCTTATGGACCTTTTCCCCACCCCCCGTGTCATCCTCTGCCTCCCGTGTCCGCACTTCCTCTGTCCTAGTTTGTCCCACTACTTAGGGAGTGCAGTGATTGGCCCCAATGATGGAGCCATGGTCCTGCCCACGAGACAGTCGGCTCCAATTAAGAATTAATTCAGTGGGCAGCCGTGATTGGCAGGTCTGGGGCAGCGCTCCCCCGCCTGATTGGTAGGTGCATCTATCAGGCCATACCTCTAAAGCCTCATGGCACTCCTGGCACAGTGACTGAGACTGGTGGCAGCAGACGTGCAATTTATAGGTAGTTGTGGGGGACACCTGGCGCCGGTCCAAATATGTATTTGGACTATAGTCCGAAAAATATGGTAGTTGAAACCTAGCCTAAAGGAAATTGTGCATATGTTTTATTGCATATTACCAGGGCTGTGGAGTCGGAGTCGGGGTAATTTTGGGCACCCCAGAGTCGGAGTTGGAGTCGGGAGTCGTTGAATTCATAAACTGAGGAGTAGGAGTCGGGGTCGGATGATTTTTGTACAAAATCCACAGCCCTGTTAAGTATTTAAGGAGTCGGAGTCGAGGAGTCGGAGCTATTTTGGGTACCCGGAGTCGGAGTTGGAGTCGTGGTTTCATAAACTGAGGAGTTGGAGTCGGAAGATTTTTGTACAAACTCCACAGCCCTACTTATTACAGTCACAAGTCCCAAGTTCACATGTAAAAGGCGTGTACACATCTGTTACGGATGTTGCCCTTGGACGACATCGCTGGGCCGGGCTGTAGGTATGCATGTCAGCTGTGTAGCTGATGACTCACTGTGTTGCTACGCAGGGCAACAGAGGGACAACGGGCAGCACATGCGTGACGTCACATGGTGGGCAGGGGAACTGTGCAAGCCTATGGGATCGGCGTTGCTGGGGTTGAGTAGATCCGTCAGGCGGATAATTTGCGGGTCATGGTCAGTGGCTGCCGTACACAACTGATTATCGGCTGAAGAGGTAGTTATCGGCTGACTTTAAGTGAACCTAAAATGATTCGGATATGGATTTTCCCTTTTAAATAATACCAGTTGCCTGACTCCCCTGCTTATCCTGTGTTTCTAATACTTGTAGCCACAGCCCCTGAACAAGCATGCTGCTAATCCAGTCTGACTTCAGTCAAAGGACCTGATCTGCATGCCTGCTGAGGGGCTGTGGCTAAAAGTATTAGAGAAACAGGATCAGTGTGAGAAAACGCGGAAGAGCCGCCGCAAGTACTCAGAGTGAGGCGGCTGATTCCGCGTCTAGCATGGCATCTGGAGTGTTTAGGCACGCATCCACTAGCGGGGCGGAATGCGAAGAAACCGCCGCATGCCCAGCGGTCAGGGCGGCGGAGTCCGCGTCCGACGCGGCAGTCGGTACGCATAGGCCTACTACTGACACAGTGGCTGAGCGCGGGGAAACCGCCACATGCTCGGTTGGAGGTGCGGCTGGCCCCGCACTCGAACAGGCTGACACATTGCAAAACATTTCTAGTGTGGCTGGGACTGATAGTCCGCACAGGTTCAGAAGGACGCGCGTGCGCGCTGAAAGGCAGAGCTTATATGACACTCAGAGGAGAGTCAGCTGACCAGGCCGGTCAGCTGACAAATCCATCTGTTCTCATTGGTCCAGCACTTAGGGGAGGCGCTGGGAAGCGCTGGTGTATATATACTGGGTGCTGGTCATTCCTCTAGTGTCTGGCGTTGCGATCACTACGTGGTAGCACTCAGACCTTGTCAGTATCTGTGTTTATTAGACCAGTTTCCAAGGTGTTGATGGCCAAGGATCTCACACCTTAGTCTAGGAAGTCTATTATCTGTATTATATCTAGATCAGTTTCCAAGGTGTTGACGACCAAGGAACTCACACCTTAGCTTAGGCATTGTTGATTATTTGTTATGACCTTCTGCTTTCCTGACCATTCTTCTGATCTCTGATTTTGTACCTTTATCATTCTGATACTCTGTTGCCAAACCTCGGCTAGTTTCTGGATTCCGCCTCTGCCTCCTGTCTCTGTACTTGATCTGTCCGTGTGTTTACGACCTGGCTTGTCCGACCTCGAGAACTATCTCTCCTGTTAGGAGATAGTTCGCAGATCTGTCAGTGACACTTCTCCATTGGTGTCACTCATGTTCTGTCCTTCCCACTTTCAGTCTGACTCCTCCCCCGTGAAGAGTCCAGACTACGGAAGGAACCAGTTGCCGAGCAGTATTCCTATCTGCTCTTGCACCTGTCTTCCAGGTGCGATCCTCAAAGTATTACTGTTATACCAAAACACTCTTATCACTCAGGTGTCCAGAGGTTAGAGATATATCTGATTATCGGTGATACTACAGATCATCAATAATCTGGTATATATCTGCATTCTCGGTGATACTGCAGATCACCGGTAATCAGATCCTCTCTGTGTTACACCGATCGTTACAATCAGCAGGAGAGTCAGGCAACTGGTATTATTTAAAAGGAAAAATCCATATCCTTCTCAGTTTAGTTTCCCTTTGTCAGGCATGTGTAGGGCCTTTAGGGATATAAAAGATAAAAAGCAAATGCCATAATCAGTATAGAAATTAATGTATCCAAACCCAAAGAGACTCACTGAGGGTCTCTAAATGATAAGTGCTGCAGGGTACAAACCCATACGTATCAAATCGGCGCCGGGAGACTTTGGCACAGGATACAGCTGGTATATGGCTGATCCTGCTCCTGCACAAGTCCTGGCTGTGTTAATTACTATTCCCCCTCCAGGTCGCCGTGGATTGTGGGGAATGATGTTATTTGGCTTCCAGCAATAGCTGGTGGCCGAATTATAGTGTTTTATATGTAACTTCAGCTCCGTCTTCTGACCGGGCCGAACTTATTCAGTGCTGCACCCAAATCTGCAGCGCCGAAAACATCTGCTCCGACAAACACCACAGTGTACTAATAAGATCTGTAAGCCTATAGACAAGAATGCCAGAATCCGTCATGAAATTAAACTAATAATACTATCTCAAAATGGTAATCGGCTATGCTGCTAGCATAAATGCCAGTTCAGGAGAATCCCTTTTATAGTAAGCTCCAAGGGACCAGGAAAAGGAGTTTACTATATCAGTGTTTACTATAATTAGATTCTACTGTATCAGTATAGTGCCAACTGCAAAAGTCAATATGTAGAGGTTCTGTATAAAGAATACAGCCACAAAGATCTGTGAGACCGCACCCTAGCGATGTCGGGGAATGGGCGTGCAGCGGATCCACCCCTGTACCCACAGGGTATAGCGAACAGTTTCTCCAAGATGATCCGGCACAGCTCTTTTAACCACTTGCCGACCAGGGCTTTCTGCACTGATCGGTGCTGCGTGGGCTCTCCAGCTGGATCATCTTGGAGAAACTGTATAAAGAATAAACTGCTGGGTCATGGAAAGTTTTAAAAAATGAATTGCAA